>NC_080180.1:13550856-13850856 GCF_950295315.1 Erinaceus europaeus | reverse complement strand
TATGTACACACAAAGTTTGATTTCAGCTAGCAGCTGTTCATTATAACGGAAATGCTTTCAATGCCCTTTACTCTATAACACTTAAAACTATTTGGCAGCAACCAAGGCTGCTTTCTCTAGTCTTCTGTGCAATATTTTTCATTTTGAGTTGTTTCTCAGCTATTTTATATGTCTATTTAATTGTCTCAATATGTTCCTTTAGAAAAAAAAAACCACCAAGATTCAGTTACCTATAGTAAAATTGCTTTACTTGACCCAACCTCTGGGTAATGATAGGTATATAGAGGCTCCTAAAATAGATTAAATTTCCCTAAACTGGTCTCTTCTTATGAGCACTTCATCTAGAATACAATCTATTCAGTCTAAGCAGGGAGGTGTGGTCCACCACTGCTCAAACAGTACTTTTCTTTGACGTTGTTAGTTTATCTATATAACATCAACATTTTAATTGTGAATCATAGTTTTTGAATGAGTATGCCTTAGAAATATCTTTTAGGTGTAAGAAAAAATGCATACCACTGGAAAATTCTCTGTCCTCAACTCCCTTGTCCTCAACCAGAAGTTTGTTTCTCACACAAAATGGTGGGGCTGAGGTACAGGTGGTCACCAGATTGTTAATTGGATTTAAAGTAACAGTCTCTTGCCTTAACAATCATCTGAACAATTCTTAGAGTTCATGTTTCTGTGACTGTCTTTGCCCCTATCAATCTTGTGTGGTGACCAGACATCTTTTTTTTATATATATATTTTAAAATGTTCCTTTTTGTTACCCTTGTTGTTTTTTATTGTTGTTGTAGTTATTATTATTGTTGTTACTGATGTTGTCATTGTTGGATAGGATAGAAAGAAATGGAGAGAGGAGGGGAAGACAGAGAGGAGGCGAGATAGACAAACACCTGCAGACCTGCTTCACCGCCTGTGAAGCAACTCCCCTGCATTTGGGGAGTGGGGAGCTCGAACCGGGATCCTTATGCTGCTCCTTGCGCTTCGTGCCACGTGGGCTTAACCCACTTCGCTACCAATGAACTTCCCTGACCAGACATCTTAATTATGAGTTATGATACTTTCCTCTAGGAACAGTTGTTCCAAGTTTCTAATATATCCTACAACACTATGCTTGGTATTTGAGTGTTAAATAATTGAGGAGACATTGTTTTAAGTTTCTAAAATTACTTATGAGGCAAAACGCATAGTTTAAATAAAGGTATCTCACAGGCATTATTGCATAATTTTATATTACAGTAAACATTTAAGAAAAAGTAATCTTACTGTATACTTGCAGAGGTTATTGTGAAAAGTGGCAAGGATTTTAAACCAAGTAGACCAGAATCCCTGCTCCATATTCTACAGTCTCTCTCAGTCTAGATTGTCTTCTCACTATGATGACAATAAATATCACTCTAATATATTTGTGAAAATTAATGAGATACTCTGTGAAAATATTTAGATTCATGTTATTCTCAGGCTCACCTTTATTAAAAATTGAACTTCTTCCTTATTGTCATTCAAGTCACGACAACAGAGAGTAGAATCTGGGGGACCGGAGGTGGTGCACCTGGTTAAGCAAACATATTACTGGGTTCAAGGATCTGGGATCAAGTCCCTTGTTCCCCATCCACAGGGAGAACTCTTCATGAAAGGTGAAGCAGGTCTGCAGGTGTCTATCTTTATCTCCCCCTCTTTACCTCACCTTTCATCTCAATTTCTCCCTCTCCTGTTAAATAAAAATTGAAAGAAGAAAGAAAAAAGGAAAAAAGACCACTTGGCGCAGTGGATTCATAATTCAGGGACCAAGTCTCAGAGATAACCTTGGGGAAAAAATAGTAGAATTTATAGCACTCATAGTCTAAATTTATGGAAACCTTACTTTAGGCAAAAATATTACAACTATATTTTAATAAAACAAGGGATCCTGAATAGTCACTTGGTTTTCAACATCATGGTGGAGAAAAAAAGATAAAAGAAAGAAATTTCTTGGAAGCATGGTTTCTGACATGCTGATTTATAAACCTTCTACCATATTTACATACTCTTGAAATATAGGATACCTATAGTAAAATCCATTGCAAATTTTAGTGACAATGAAAAGACTTTTAGTTTTATTTCCTACTTATTTGTTGTATATACTTAGAGATATGTTTTATGCACTTATAAGTCAATGAAAATAAAAGTTCCTATATTATTATGTACTTTACTGCTATCATTTGGAATCGTGTGTGTGTGTGTGTGTGTGTGTGTGTGTGTGTGTGTATTGGTTAACTATCAGCTGGACTGGCCATGAGTATAAACATTAAGTATCATTTTCTCTGGGTATATCTGTGAGTTTAATTCTTTATGAGGTTAGTATTTATATCTATGAGATTCAGTAAAATAGACTTCCCACCCCAGTATGGAGGGCTTAAAGAGGACAAAAGACAGGAAGGAGTTTATTCCTCTTTTTTGCATGGTCAAGTGTATCTTACCTCATCTTCTCTGACCTCCAGACTGGAATTTACCCAACTTCACTGTTTCTCATGCATTTGATCTCAGACAGAATCATACTACTGACTTTCCTAAGGCTCTAGCTTGCCAATGGCAGATTGTCTCAGTCTGACTCCACTATCATGAGACTATACCTATACCTATATCTATATGACTATCCTCCCAAATCATGTAAGCTAATTTCTATCTATCTCACTATCATCTATTTATTTATTTATTTATTTATTTATTTATTTATTTATCTTCTGTTCATCTATTCATGCATTGTGCCTACCCATAGCCTTTATTAAGTATCATATATATACATATATGTATGTGTATATGTATGTATATATATATATGTATACACATGTATATACATATATATGTATATACATATATATATATAATGGAATTTTACATATATATATATATATATATAATGGAATTTTACTGAGTCCAAACATAATGCACTCCTAAGCTGCCTTTTTTATTTTAAAAATTGCTGCACTGTTCTTCACAGAAGTTTGCTCCTCTACATCTCACCAATACTCTATGAAGGTGCCTTTACCCTCACAAACTACTAACAGATGTGTTGTCAGATTGCTTTTAGGTGAGATGTGGTTGTTTATCATATCTTTCGTGTTGATAATCCTGTTCATAAACAGAAACATAAAAATCTCCATGAGGAAAAAACTAGAAACCGTAATTTGTATGCTCTTCAGCCCGGGCTTTCTCCCAAGCTTTTAATCTCAATACACAGAGAAAAACAAAGATGAAAACTCACCTATTTTGAATACTAGACACCAAACACTGAGTTAACTGGCTTTTAGACATCTAATTTGAATCCTACAACAACCATATTAAATTTATTGTCATTTATATTTTATAGACAAAAAAAAGGGAAGGTCAGGAGAGATCAAGTTAACACTTCATACCACACACATCATGAATGGTGTAGTCAGATTCCAAGTTGTGTTGTTCTCACCAGGAAGGGGTAGAAGAATGCTTTTCCTACCCCATAGAGCTTATTATATCACTAGCATTTGGAAATGCATATTTTACTTGACAGTATTTATAAATCATGTGTCTCCCACTCAGAATAACTTGTAGTGCAGGAATGCTTCCATATGCTAGGAGTTAGTCGGGTTCTTTTGATGAAGGAGAGAGAATGTTATTCTCTGGCTTGCTTGCTTATAATCACTCAGCTACAGCATGTACAAATTTAGAAATGGTATTCCCACAGAATTAACTTACAACAACTTTCCAACCCTGCAGACCTCACATGACTGAAAAGTTACGTGTGTAGTGCAAAGTGTCACAAAAAATAATGGATTTGGGGACTTCATTTATCATTTATATAGGGAAAGGAAAATTTCAAATTAAATAAGTAATATTTAAATCTCCAATTTCAGATATGCTTAATTCAGAAAATTCAATGCATATGCCATTTGGTTTCCTTGTAACTATAACTAAACTTTTCTACTGATAGCTACATGACCTTGGAAAATATTAGCTAAATTGTTTTTTGAATCATATTTTATAATAGTTTATCAATATAAAATTTAAGGATTGCTTTGAAAATCCTACTTTCCTTGCAACCCAACTTCTTCATATGTAAAATGAGGCAAAATCATTTGCCAAGATCTCTAACGTAAGAAAGCCAGTAAAAGGCAGTTTACAGATTCATTTCAACTCTTAAAAAAATGTAGATATTCTATTTGTTATCCTGAAGCTTTAGTGCAGGTAAGAGTGATGTATTTATTTATTCACTCACTGGCTAAAGACAGAGAAAAACTGGTGAGGCATAGGGGAGCTACAGATGGAGAGAGAGAGACACCCACAGCACTGCTTCATCACCCCTTGAAGTTGTCCTTCTGCAAGTGGGAAAAAGGAACCCGGGTGTATTTTTTTAATTTATTTTTTGACCAGAGCACTGCTCAACTCTGGCTTATGGTCATGCAGCGGATTGAACCTAGGACTTTAGAACCTCAGGCATAACAGTCTTTGCATAACCATTATGCTATCTCCCCCTACACTGTCCTTGTTAATTTTAACATGTGTGCTCTACCAAGGGCACCAGCTCCTGGCCCCAAGAGCCGACTCCCACCTCTGCTGCTATTCTTTTTTTTTTATTATTTGTTACTGGATAGAGACAGAAATTGAGAGAGAAGGGGGAGACAGAGAGGAAGAGAGACAGAGAGACACCTGCAGACCTGCTTCACTGCCTTTGAAGTGACTCCCCTGCAGGTGGGGAGCCGGGGGCTTGAACTAGGATCTTAACCTGCCCTTGTGCTTTGCACCAAGTACGCTTAACCCACTATGCTTACCCCACCCCGACTTCCATCTGCTGCTATTATTACACACTGCCCTTCCTCTGTTACATTTATATGGTCACAACTTTACAACAGTGAGGGAGAAAAAAGAAAAGAAGGATGCACAAACTATAAGCAACATAGCACTTGCAGGCAGTTGAAAGTAACCATTGTAGAACTTAGTCCTATAGCTATGAGACCCTGGGGTTTGAATCCCAGAGTAATACACCATTGGTGCAGACTGACAGAGTACTAGCACTAGTTCAGCATTAGGAATTATGGGGTGCATTGGATCGACCTTCCCGTGGTGCATCCCGTGAGTACCCATTCATTGGGGAAACTGACGATCCTTCCTAGCCAACTGAATCCACATGGATCCCAGTCACTTTCAAAGCCAGCAACAAGCAGCTCCTGACAGCTTTCAAGCTGTTGGTCCTGCTCTTCGAGTCCTCCAACTTAATGTTGAGGGGCTGTTCTTTGCCAAACGCGTTCTTATTGGTCAATTGGCGATACAGCATCAGGCAGATGTCATTTGCCTACAAGAAACACACATTGCCGTCGATGAAGCTGCTCGATTCACCATCAGTGGATTTGATTTAATATGCTATAATCTCCATCCTAAACACGGCCGAGCCATCTACGCTAAATCGTATCTTGCGGACGTTTACCACACGGCCTCTTCGACCTTCTACGACTCCATTACTATTGGAACTATTCAGCTCGTCAATGTATATAAGCCTCCCAGTGCCTCATGGGATAATGAGGTCCTGCCTAGCCCGAATCACCCAGCCGTCTACGTTGGAGACTTTAATAGTCATCACCAAGACTGGGGATATTCCTCCACTCGTGCTGACGGCTCTATCTTAGCCGACTGGGCCTCAGCGAATGACCTCTCCCTATTATACGATCCCAAACAGCCAGGCTCTTTTCACAGTGATAGATGGAATAAAGACTCGTCACCCGACCTGTGCTGGATTAGCTCAGTCAATGGCCAAGCCTTTCCTGCTACGAGACAAGTTCTCAAGATCTTTCCGCACAGTCATCACCGCCCAGCTATCATCCACATTGGTCTCCAGCTCCCACTGATTCTGTGCTCTGAGAAACTAAGATGGAACTTTCGGAAAGCAAACTGGCGTCTGTTCAGTGATCTTACCAACAAATCTATTCCTGCAATTCCAATTAACTCTATCCCCTCTGAAGATTCCTACAGGCGCTTCCGCCAAGCCATCTTCAAAGCAGCTTCCCAAGCCATTCTTCGTGGGAGACGTGCTAACTATACGCCTTTTCTTGATGCTGAATGCGAGCAACTACTAAAGCAGTACGATGAGTCGGGCAACCCAGATGTGGCCGACCATCTCATTGCCTCCCTGGATGCAGCACACCAAGCCCGCTGGCAACAACTCATGGAAAGTCTGAACTTTACCCACTCAAGTAGGAAGGCCTGGAAGCTTCTTCATAGTCTGGGTGCCAGTAGCCAACCCTCTCCCGTCTCCCATCCTCCCATCTCTCCAAACTCAAGTTGGACGTGCTAAGATCGACCCAGTCTGGAAAAGAGAAATTTCCCATGAGTGGTCATCCCACTTCTGGTTATCTTGTCCATCTCCAAAACTCTCTCCCTTTACACTGTCTGAACTGGAAGACGCTTTGAAGAGGGTTAAACCGGGAATGGCTGCTGGCTATGATAACATCACCCCAGAACTCATTCTTAACTTGGGACCCGAGGCAAAGAAGTGGCTCACTACATTCCTGTCCCACATCTTGGAATCCGAATCCATGCCCAAAATTGGGCGTCGTGCAAAGATAATAGCAGTTTTGAAACCAAAGAAAGACCCAACACTGGCTGCCAGCTATAGACCAATTTCTCTCCTCTCCATGTGTTACAAACTCCTTGAGAGGCTGCTTCTGTCACGAATTTCTCCTCTTACAGAGAAATTCCTATCACCAGCCCAACAAGCTGGTTTCCGCCCAAGAAGATCTACCTGCAAACAAGTCCTGGCCCTCTCAACATACATTGAAAATGGATTCCAGAAGAATTTAAAGACGGATGCTGTCTTTGTTGATCTCAAAGCAGCCTATGACACGGTCTGGCATCGTGGTCTCCTAGTCAAGATCTCAAGATGCCTGCCTCCATGGGTGGCCAACACTATATCGTTTCTTCTCCAAAACAGAAGATTCCGGGTGCATTAAAATTTGGAGTCTAGTTTGAAAATACAAACTCAGTATGGTGGACAGAATTCTCCCCAAAATTCCCACTCTCTGATCACTAATTAAACACTATCTCTGAAGGGGGTTTGTAGGTGCAATATGTTTATGGGTTTTAGGATAGAGAGATCACATTATATTATCCATGCGAGCCCAGTCTAATCACTAAGGATCCTTCTAGAACAGAACATTCTCCACATGGATTCAGAGAGTTGTGGAAGAAGATAGGGAAACTAAGTACTAGGGGAACCAAGTATTGAAGTCTGAGGGGACTTGGATGCACAATTGTAGGCTCTGAGATGTAGGGACCTACATGCCATTATTAGAAACAGGTTAAGGAGAGGAGTGGTAGTGCAGAGGGTTAAGCGCACATGGCACGAAGTGCAAGAACCGCTTAAGGATTCTGATTTGAGCCTCCAGCTCCCTACCTGCAGGGGGTCTCTTCACAGATGGTGAAGTAGGTCTGCAGGTGTCTTTCTTCTCCTCCCCTTTCGATTTCTCTCTGTCCTATCCAATAACAACAACAGCAATAGCAACAATAACAATAATGACAACAAGGGCAACAAAAATGGGAAAAATGGCCTCCAGGAGCAGCGGATTTGTTGCAGGCACTGAACCCCAGCAATAATTCTGGAGGCAAAAAAAAAGGGGGTTGCGGGGAGAAAGAAAGAAAGAAACAGGTTTTAAGTACATCATGGTAAACAGAAAGAGGAATGCAGACAGACTTCAAGTGCAAAGACCAATCCTAGTCTTACATTCAGGAATGAAGCTGACCTTCCGTCTTAGAGCCAAAAGGATCTAAATTCAGTCAATGAACTTGAAGGTAGATTCTTACCCAGAATCTCTGATAAAGGAAATAATTTCAGATACTCTGGGTTTATCCCTGTTAGATTTATATTGGACTTCTTACATAAATAATGCCTTGTCATTAAATGGGGTAATTTGTTGAGAAAGGAATAGAAAACTAATAACCTTATTAAACTATACTAGATTTCTGGACCACAAGCAGAAGAAAAGCTATCAGAATATCTATTATAAACAAGTTTTTCTGAAATCTCCAAGAAGATTATATTAATCAAAAATAGCAATTGGTACAAAAATTAACTTGATTTGGTTCCAAAATAATGGACACATAAATTCTGTTCCATTCACTTATATAGGTGCAAATATCATTTTCATTTCATTAGAGGAAAAAAGAAATGCCTGCTATTGTAATAACTGCACTGAATCAAACACAAACATTTTACAAGATATCATATCTTATAACAAGTAAACAGAAAGTGTGAAGAAGCTCCTTGCATTTGCATCTTAGAAAACTACATAAGTCAAAGGCAAGACATATTAAAATACCTTGCTTCTTGGGTCAGAAAGGCATGGAGCTATTCTTGCATAACATAAACCATTATATAGATTGAGAGACATTCTTTCAATGGAAAACATGCCACTTGCCATGTGGCTGTTAGATTCATGATCCACTTATAAAATCTATCGTGTGTAACCAATGTGGATGTTTACTTCTCGTTATCTGTTCTGTGCACGAATAGAATAGTTCTCTTTAGTATCCCATTCTCCTTCTGGCCTGTAAAGGAATTTTTATCTATACAATTATTTTTGGCTTTATTCCCTGGAAATAAAAGAAAACAGTAAGACAGTCTGCTGTCCATAGCCTTTGGTAAAATTACCTAAGTGCAAAGACATTCCCAAACAATATGATAACAATTTAGGTTTTGGTGAAGTCAAAGATGCTGGCTCTAGGCACTTGACAAAATGATTTGATAAGATACTAGATGATAATGTCTGATAAAATAATCACAAGGTGCTATTTTTGATGTTTTTTTTCTAACAAGTGTAGCCGATTAACAGTTAATCTGAGTATTTGAGTCATCTAATGTTCTGCAGATAATGAAAATGAATACAGAAACTGTAAGTGGTTTGGATTATTACAAGTCTCCCTGCCAGTATTCATCCAAAATACTGTGCTTCTGAGAAATGCCACTTACTATAAAGACATTATACCATGCAGTTCCTAGCAGAAAACCTGTTATAGTGGAAACTTTAATTTTAAGTTACTTATAATTTTTAAAAAATTTCTTTCTTGGGGGATTAATGTTTTACATTTGACAGTAAATACAATAGTTTGTACATGCATAACATTTCTCAGTTTTAGTTACTTATAATTTTAATAAATATAAAGTTCCCTTACTGGAGACACTGTTCTTGGTGTAGTGAAAAAAGCAAACCAGAAGTCCAGTGAAAGAATTAAAGCACAAGTCAGTGAGATATGGATGTTAATCGGTGGAGCTATTTTTAGTGAGCTTGACGAGAGAAGCTTGGAGAGAAGCTTGGTGGAAAGAGTCTGGATTAGCAAAGCCCTTGGCATGGGAGTGTGATCGGTTTGTCAGAGATGTCACAGAAAGTTAAATAGTGTAGGCTAGTGGAGAGGGTGAAAACAAAAGAGCCAGGACTGCATTATATAGTATCCCGTAGGTATCTCAAGATTTTAATTATTCATAAACATTTACTTTCCTTTTTAGAAATATTTTAATATTTATTATTTTACATTTGGCTTGAGATAGAGAGAAATCTAGAGAGTAATAGAGACAGAGAGAGAAAGAGAGACACCTGTAGCACTGTTTCACCCCTCATGAAGCTTCTCTCCTACAAGTGGGAACTGGGGCCTGGAACCAGTACTTTTATGCATTATAACATGTTCACTTACCAGATGTTCCTTTACCAACCCTTTATACTTTTCTATTATAAAAAGGAGAAAGAACTGACAAGACATCTCATCTGGATATTTACGTCTACTTTCTCATATGCAGAATTCAGGTTCAAGACACTGCACTGCAGATGCTCTGGTGCTGTGATAACTTTCCATGTTTCTCTCTGTCTTGGACTCTATCTGAAAGTCAGCTCAGGATGGTGGAGTCCTAAAGACAAAAACTAAAAAACAACTTGGACGAGTGTAAACTATTTACATTTTGACAGTATTGCTGAGAACATACAGTAGTAAGTTGGTGTGAGACTGGAAGCATTGAGGTTAGCAAAGTATCCTTTATAAAAACCCCAACAAAAAATGGCAATGGCACAGATGGGGGTGGTAGAAAACTAAAAGATTTTTTAACTGTTTTGAAGAAAGAGTTGGTACTGGTAGCTGGCTAGTAAGATGTAAAGAACTCAAGATAGTCTCTTGAGTTTTAATTCCCCTCTGTAATTGAGTGAATGGTGTTGTAACCCATTAGGATGGAAAGTAGCAGTGAAGAAGTTTCAACAAACTAATTTTGGATCTGTTGAATTTGAGATGCTTATTGAACAACTAGAGAGAGAGTTCATGCTTAAAATCAGATCTATGAATTTGGATCTTGGGGAAAAAAACACTCTCATTTGAGATATAGATTTGAGTGTCATTAAGCTTTAAATGATATTTAAAAATATGGCCCGAGACTGTGTGAGCTGGAGAACATATTTGGACAGAAATGAAATGCATTCTAATTTCTCAGTCAAGAGGTGATGTAGGGTGTTTAAAGCATATGGAATGAAAAAAAAGAAAGAAAGAAAGAAAGAAAGAAAGAAAGAAAGAAAGAAAGGAAGGAAGGAAGGAAGGAAGGAAGGAAGGAAGAAAGAAAGAAAGAAAGAAAGAAAGAAAGAAAGAAAGAAAGAAAGAAAGAAGAAACTTTGGAAAACAGGAAAGTATCCATCAGTGAAGTAGGAGAAAACTGAGAGTATGTGGTTTCCAAAAACAAACAAACAAAAAATATATATAAGGAATTTCAAGAAGAGGAAAACAGTAACTAAGTCAGAGGTCACTTTAATGGCAGAAGCAAAATCACATCAAGATAAAAGTACAGTAGATGAGGCAATACCTGGGAAACCTGGTTATATTTTGTTGATTAAGGTACAGGTGGGTATTTGGTATTTTATAATCCTCACCTGACAATTGCTTCCAAAGAGCATGAATTAAAATTCCTATTCAGGACTGATCTCATGGGTAATTTAAATCACTATGGAATAGCAGTAATGAGGAAGGATGGGGCATTGGGTATTCTCCAAGAGCACAGATACTTTGTTGAAAATAATGACGGGTAAATCTGGAGGTCTTTGATATAACTTTGTAGAGAGAGAACAATTAGAATGTATGTGAATGTGTTTGTCCAATACATATATTTGCATGTTTCCATATGTAGGATTCTGTGTAGATGCTGGAAATATAATAAGCAATAATAATAATAATAATAATAGTCTACCTCCATTCATCTTACAGATCCTTATCTTTTGTGTGTCCTACGTTGACTTCAAGATCTACTAATAGCTTAAAATATCAAAGTAATACTTGTTACAGAAAGTAAACTTACTTCTTTTTATTCTTTTTTTAAAAAAATAATCCTTGGAAGGTAAATTTATTCTTTTTTTTTTAAAAAATAATCCTTGGAAGGTACAGTCTCAGTATAATATTTGAAAATTTTTAGTCTGTAGACAGCAGATCACTGTTTAAATTGTGTCTAGCAGTCTTTTAATTTCACATTACATTGACATATTTTATATAAAGTTCATTAAATGTTTCATGTGTATGGTTTCCCTCACTCTTGCTTTTTGAACTGTACATTAAAATGCTACAAATCAAGAATTATGCTGGGTAGTAAAAAAAAAAAAAAAAGAATGAAATCCTGGTTAGATATTCCACTTTATGAATACAATGGTAATCATGTTTTTCTGCTAAGCCCTGTGTGAAAACTTATTCAACGGTATAAAACATTCTATTCAGATATCTAATCCTTATTAAATTGACTTAAGAGATTTTCTATTTGACATAACTTGTAAAGCGGCAAGATTGCTTAATTGGAGCAAGTTTAATAGCATCTTTGACCGCATTTCTGAAGAAAAGTCATCGCAAAATATTAAGCATGATACACTTTGGCTCCTTAAAAAAAACAGGAAAATACTTGACTGTGAATCAAGAGATAGTACACTAGGCTTACAAGGATACTCAAAACTCAAGGAGGAATGACAGCCATAGTCTTTAAATATAAGAATCCATCATGTGTATGAAAACATCTAGAAGAGGCAACTAAATAGCTAGTTTTTAAATAACTAAAAGATGATGTTCTCTACAGATTTTATTTTATTTTACTTTGGCCACCAGAGTTATCAATGGGACTTAGTGCCTGCACAGCTTCACCATTCCTGAAAGCCATTATTATTATTATTATGAGAGAGAGAGAGACACCACAGTAACACAGTCTCCTTTAATGTGATGGGGGATAGATTCGAACCTGGGTCATATGTACAGCAAAGCAGTATGCTATCCAAGTGAGCTATTCCACTGGCCCTTGTTCTCTACACAACTTAAAATACTTTGTCCTATTATGGACCTAAGATGCCATTGTCATTAAAAAGTAAATTATGTGGGGGAAAAAAGCATGGAATGAAGTGAATCATTTATAATTCTTGAATTTGATATTAAATATCTACAAATGAAAAATCAAAATCAAAGACATTTCAACATGTATGTTCTTGTTTCTCAATGTGGCAAAGAACTGACATATTCAATGTGTCAGACTTGCATAGAAAGAATACAGAAAACATTTGTAGTAAATTGGATGTGATCCAGACCACAATGACCTCAAATGAAATTGAAAAATTCACAGGAGACTGATTACAGAAGTGGGAAGTTAAAGATATGGAAATCACAATTGAGAGACATGACACGATTTCAGCTGAGAATGAAAGCAGTAAAAGTTATAAAAATTAAAGTGTCAGCCTGGAAAACAAGTGTGGGGCTTTTTCTTTCCTCTTTCTTTTCTAGAAATAGGATTTCTTTTTTTTTTCTTCAGAAAAATACACAAGTGATGTCCTAATTTAATTGTTCACTGAAAATAACACAGCATAGTATCACAAAATGTTGAATTCTTAAAACATTTAAAAAACGCTTTGCCAATTAGAGTTTAGGTGAATAAGATTTAAGGACTCTACTTGGAAAACTTTATGACTGAATACTAATGAAGGAGGAGGACCCACAAGAATCTAGTTCACAAAAGTGAGAACTATCTGAAAATCTTTGATGTTACATAGTTTCAAAATATTTGTGATTTGAAGGGAAACTCCTTTTAAGACTTTGTATTCCTTAGTGGAGATAGTAAAAATCTTACCTATTTTTTAACACTCCAACCACAAATATCACTGGCAGTTATACTTTAAACTAGAAAGAAGTTTCTTTCACCTTCTTGACTCCACCTGCATATGTAAAAATGTTGGAAAACTTCGGATTTTACCTAGAGCACTTCTAGATTCATCTTCTTCCTCTGTCGTATGGTCCAAACTCTTTTGTTAGGAGTCTGTCTCTTATAGATTGCTGTACAGAATAGACTTCGCGTGGTCTGGGGAGTGGTGTAGTGGATATAGCATTGGATTTTCAAGCATGAGTTCCGAGTTCAACTACTAGCAGCGCATGTAACAGAGTGATGTGTGGTTCTCTCTCTCATCTTTCTCATGAATAAATAAACTCAGAATATACTTCTCAATAGCTCTTCATAGAAATCAAGTACATATCTCAGAATTGATACCGCCAAAGTTGAATCATATTTTTCCTATTTCCCTTCTAGTCCCACGATTCCCCCCTTTCAGTAAAAATGGTAACCATTCAAATACCTGGAATAAAATACCGAGTCATCTTTAATCTCTTTTCTTGCATTCCATATTCTGTTCTTGAATATATTTGCTCTATTTCCTAAATCAGTACATGTGAAATTTGAATTTTATTGCTTCCAAGTGTTCTGTCCTCTTTGAAATACTACGGGGATCACTGATACTTTAATTAAAGTTAACATGAGGGAATTGAGGCTCAAGGAGATTCAATGAACTTTCTAAGAGGAAGAGCCAAGACTTGAACATGAGCAGTTTGGCTTCTGGTTCCCGGAAATTTATCACCATTCAGTGACCTCCTTCCTTCCTCACAAACACTTAACTCAATAAGAGATTTATAAGAATGTTTTTAGTGCATATTAGATTAAAATAAATATGTTGTTACTGCATTGTAGAAGCACTCAAATTACTGTTTCTATGCTAAAATTCACAGAAAATAGTGTTCTCAAAGAGTATACAACAAAAATATTATATATGATATCATCACTTTGTCAAGTAAGCAGGCATCTCCATACACAGTTGTGTCTCTTTTTTGTTGTTGCACTTGTTGTATTTGTTATTGTTATTGTTGTCATAGCTGTTTTTGTTGTTGTTGGTTAGAACAGAGAGAAATCGAGAGAGGAGGGGAAGACAGAGAGGGGGAGAGAAAGATAGACACCTGCAGACCTGCTTCACTGCTTGCGAATTGACCCCGCCTGCAGATGGGGATCTGAGGGCTTGAACCGGGATCCTGCTGCACTACCACCCAGCTCCCTGTGCCTCTTTTTTGTAATGAGAACTTGGAACATCTACTCTTCCAGCAACTTTCAAATACGCACTATAGTAGTGCAACAAAAGTATGGCTGACTATAACAAGCTGTACATTACATTATATTCCTTCAATTATCTTATAACTGGGAGTTCGTACCCATGGTCCCTTTTGGGATCTTATACCCCTCTCATCTCCGACAATCTTCTATGTATATGAATCTATATGGACAGACTTTGGGAGGGGGCTGTTTTCAAAATGTAAGTGAAGTAACTTAGTATTTGTTTCTATTCTTCTTCTCCTAGCGTTTGCCCTTCTTCCGTAGCCAGTCAAGAGCGTCAGGTTGAGCCTGATGTAAAGTTTCAAGACCTCCTTTGAATCTGGAGAGGTGGCAGTCGTTGTTTCTATATGTCTGACTTATGTCACTTAGCAAAGTTGTCAAGGTGCATCCATTTGTTGAAAATTACAAGCTTGAAAATTTTTTTTGGCTAAATAATATCCCACTGTAGAATCTGGAAGCATACATATAACACAGTCACATTCTGTGTCCATTTATCCATTGATGGATACTGAGGTTGTCTCCTTTCCTTGAGTTTGTAAATTATGATGTAGTAACCATGAGGATTTACATATTTTCTGAGTCAGAACACACATTTTTTTTGCCTGCAGGGTTATTGCTGGGCTCAGTGCCTGCACCACAAATCCACCAGTCTTGGAGGCTACCTTTCTCATTTTGATGCCCTTGTTGTTGTACTTGTTGTAGTTGTTACTGTTGTCATAGCTGTCATTGTTGTTGGGTAGGACAGAGAGAAATGGAGAGAGGAGGAGAAAACAGAGAGGAAGAGAGAAAGATAGACACCTGCAGACCTGCTTCACCATTTTCAAAGTGACTTCCTACAGGTGGGGAGCCAGGCTTGAACCGAGATCCTTATGCCGGCCCTTGCGCTCTGCACCATGTGCGCTCAGTACATTCACATTTTTAAAAGGTGTGTAATGTTCTTTCACTTAGATAATACTGACAGTCAATGAAAACAAAATGGAATAAAATAAACTAAGAGTTCCAAATCTGAGTTATTATGGGATATAATTTTAATTTACAATGTTTATTCAAACTGTGGTTCACTTTAGCCGACCCTAGGACTAAGAGGAGGCAGAATGTATATATGAAAGAGGGTTTGGTGGAGGGAGATGAGGATTTCATGGTGGACAAGGTGTGCTGACATTTATCCTGGGAAGATCTGAGACTATTTCCTGTTACAACCAGCCTGTAAATTGTTATTTATTTCATCAACGAAATAAAACAGTAAACTAACATGGTCAACACCTACTGCAGACAAGCCCTATTGTGGAGTCCAAGGATGCAAGTTACACTGTGCCCTGCTATGGAAAGTTTAGATTCTAGAAAGAAAGAGAGAGAGAAAGGGAGGAAGGGAGGAAGGAAGGAAGGAAGGAAGGGCGGGCGGAAGGGAAGGAAGGAAAATTCATTGAGAGGAACAAATGTGAATTTCACACAACTAATAGAAGTAAAGAATAAGAAGGAAGAGTATTGATGTGAGAAGAGCTGCTTCAAAGACTATGAGACAGGAATAAGATTGGACACAGAATTATAATAAATGTCATGGTGCTTCAATACAGTGACCCAAGGAAAGAAAGGTGCTAAATGAAATCTAAGAATAGAAATGATATGTACAATACTACAGTCTTATAGACCATGGTGAGGATTTCTCAGTTGATTCTATATGTGATACAAAACCTTTATAAGGTTGAAACACAAAAGCAGAATTAATTTAACATGGATCTTTTGTACAGTTGCTATGCTATCTTCCTGATTATTTTCTCTTTTAAAACTTAGTTGTGGGGATTGTGGGAAGATGGCGGCCTGAGAAATTGCTAACAGCGAGTGCTCTGATAGCATCGTCGGCGCATCGTCGGCAACGGTAGGATTTTCTGCCTTTAGCAGGCCAGTCAATAAGGGGGGGCACCAAAGAAGTGATTACAGTTTAATTTGGGTTAACAATTAGAGCAAAGGTGACACGGACTAGCGGGGTGCCAGAATTCCCAGGCGGCGCCAGGCAAGGCGAGTGCGCCGGGCATTGTCCTCCGCCCGCCTGGGAAGGCGGCTCCTCCGCCGGTTGCAGAGCGCGGCGGGCAGAGGACCCGGAGAGAGCACTTTAGCTCGGGGGCTGCCTCTTGGGAGTCGCCAGGGTCCACCGCGACCCTGAGGGTGGATCCAAAGACTTCTTGAGTATAGCTCTCATTGGATCAAAGGACTTGGAGCTAGTTTTCATTTTTGAGAAATCCTTTAAAAAAGTCTGGAGGGCGGGGTTTCCCGGAAGATGGCGGATTGAGAAGCGGCCAGCCTTTGAGCTCCGGACACATCTCGTGTAAACAATAGGATTTTCTGCCTTTAGCAGGCCAGCCAATAAGGGGCCATAATGGTCATACCAAGGATGGGTCTATAACTTAATTTGGGTTAAGAATTAGAGTAGGGGAAAAAATTCTTTTTTCTTCCTTTTAATTTTCAAGCATACATCCTTCCCGCCGCCCCCCCCCCATAAGCAGTGCCTGGAACCAGCTACTAGCAGGATACCCCATACCACCAAACAGGGTTTTTTTTTTTTGTTTTTTTTTTTAATTCACTGATACACATTTGGGAAGTTCCTCGCACTGCTCTTTAATTACAACTCTTCTTCTTATTTTCTCCCTTTTCTCTCTCTTATCTCTCTCTATCTCTTTCTTTTTTTTTCTTTCTTTTTTTTTTTTTTTTTAATCTTGTCATACACTTCTTTCTTATTTGCCTTTCTGAATTTGTGAATTACTTTGGGGAAGAAATCTGACCCAGAGTGGACTGTCTATGTGTCTATCTCTGCTCTAGTTCCCTTTACACTCTTGTTACCCTTAGAATATACACTGGATAGTAGATTTGCATAACTGTCTATTCTTGCTATCCTCTCTTCCTTTTCTCTTTCTTCACTGGGATTTGGTTACTATTTTTTCACGGACGGGAGAAATTGTTTGGCTAACTGGTAACGATTAAACTCCTTCAATACTTACTTCAGTTGCTACTGTTATTCTGGAGGTTGGTGAGTGCAATTGTCATAAAGGTATTTAGTACAGTGTTACTTGTGCTCAAAACACAACAACTGAGGAACAACAGAGCATTAAAAAAAAAAAGAGAGAGAAACACATAAATTTAAAAAAAAGGGTAGATTAAAAACAAATAAAACTGCTACCCCAATGAATGAAGACAAGAGCCCAGAAGAAACCACAAATCAGTCAGAAGTAACCATAGATAAGAAAAGTATGCAAGCAATAATAAACTTATTAATCACAGAAATGAGAACAACATTGGAGGAAAGAAATGGCAGTATTAGGGAAACAACAGTTGAGACCCCCAAGGAAAATACTGATTATCTTGAGACAATTAGAGAACTGAAAGCTGAAATAGCTGTAATGAAGAAAGAAGCTGAGGCAAGGGAAATCAGACTAACAGAAGCAGAAAACAGAATTAGTCAGACAGAGGATGAGTTAGAGAAAACTAAGAAAGAGGTGAAAGAGCTTAAAAAGAGATTGAGAGACACTGAAAACAACAACAGAGACATATGGGATGATCTCAAAAGAAGTAACATTCGTATAATTGGCCTGCCAGAGGAAGAAAGAGAGGAAGGGGAAGCAAACATTCTAGAGGAAATAATACAAGAAAATTTCCCAGACCTGAATAACAGAAAGGATATCAAGGTGCAAGAGGCCCAGATAGTCCCAAACAGAATCAACCCAGACCTGAAAACACCAAGACACATCATAGTCACAATGAGAAGAAGTAAGGATAAAGAAAGGATCCTAAAGGCTGCAAGAGAGAAACAAAAAGTCACATACAGGGGAAAACCCATAAGACTTTCTGCAGATTTCTCAACTCAAACTCTAAAAGCCAGAAGGGAGTGGCAAGATATCTATCGAGCCCTGAATGAAAAAGGGTTTCAACCAAGGATTATATATCCTGCTAGACTTTCATTCAAGCTAGATGGAGGGATCAAAACCTTCTTAGACAAACAACAGTTAAAGGAAGCAACTATCACCAAGCCGGCCCTGAAAGAGGTACTAAAAGACCTCTTATAAACAAGAACATCACTATAATACTTGTAATATATCAGAGTAAACAAATTGTTTTTTAGAACAATGGCACTACAATACATTAAATCCATAATATCAATAAATGTCAATGGCTTAAACTCACCCATCAAAAGGCACAGGGTGGGGGGATGGATCAGAAAACATAACCCAACCATATGCTGCTTGCAAGAATCACATCTGTCACAACAAGATAAACACAGACTTAAAGTGAAAGGATGGAAAACTATCATACAGGCTAACGGTCCACAAAAAAGGGCAGGAACAGCCATTCTCATCTCAGACATGATAGATTTTAAATTATATGAAGTAATAAAAGATAGGCAAGGACATTACATAATGATTAGAGGATCAATCAGCCAAGAAGACTTAACAATTATTAACATCTATGCACCCAACGAGGGACCATCTAAATACATTAAACACCTATTGAAAGAATTTCAAAAATACATCAATAGTAATACAATAATAGTGGGAGACTTCAATACCCCACTCTCACACTTAGACAGATCAACAAAGCAGAGAACCAATAAAGATACAAGAGAATTGAATGAAGAGATTGACAGACTAGACCTGTTGGACATTTTCAGACTCCTCCACCCCAAAAAACTGGAATACACCTTCTTTTCAAATCCACACAACACATACTCAAGGATAGACCACATGTTAGGCCACAAAGACAGCATCAATAAATTCAAGAGCATTGAAATCATCCCAAGTATCTTCTCAGACCACAGTGGAGTAAAACTAACTTTTAACAACAAACGGAAAATTATTAAAAGACATAGAATTTGGAAACTAAACAACATGCTCCTTAAGAACCACTGGGTCAGACACTCACTCAAACAGGAAATTCAAATGTTCCTGGAAACTAATGAAAATGAAGACACAACCTATCAAAATATTTGGGACACAGCTAAAGCAGTACTGAGAGGGAAACTTATAGCTATACAATCACATATTAAACACCAAGAAGAAGCCCAAATGAACGAACTTACTACACACCTGAAGGACTTAGAGGAAGAGGAACAAAGGAACCCTAAAGCAACCAGAAGGACAGAAATCACTAAAGTTAGAGCAGAAATAAACAACATCGAAAATAAAAGAACCATACAAAAGATCAATGAAGCCAAATGTTGGTTCTTTGAAAGATTAAACAAAATTGACAAACCCCTAGCCAGACTCACCAAACAAAAAAGAGAGAAGACTCAAATTAATAGAATTGTAAACGATACAGGAGATATCACAACTGACACCACAGAAATCCAGAGAATTCTGCGAAACTTCTATAAAGAACTATATGCCACCAAGCTAGAGAATCTGGAAGAAATGGAACAATTCCTAGAAACCTATGCACTTCCAAAACTGAACCAAGAAGAACTACAAAATCTAAATGCACCAATCACAGACAAAGAAATTGAAACCGTTATTAAGAATCTCCCCAACAACAAAAGTCCTGGACCAGATGGCTTCACAAACGAATTCTACAAAACTTTCAGGAAACAGTTAATACCCATACTTCTTAAGCTATTCCATAAGATTGAAGAAACAGGAATACTCCCTTCCACCTTTTATGAAGCCAACATCACCCTGATACCAAAAGCTGATAGGGACAGAACAAAAAAGGAAAACTACAGACCAATATCTCTGATGAACATAGATGCCAAAATATTAAACAAGATCTTGGCCAACCGGATACAGCAACACATCAAAAAGATTGTTCATCATGACCAAGTGGGATTCATCCCAGGAATGCAAGGCTGGTTCAACATCCGTAAATCAATCAATGTCATTCATCACATCAATAAAAGCAAAGCCAAAAACCACATGATTATCTCAATAGATGCAGAGAAAGCCTTTGACAAAATCCAACACCCATTCATGCTCAAAACTCTACAAAAAATGGGAATAGATGGGAAATTCCTCAAGATAGTGGAGTCTATATATAGCAAACCTACAGCCAACATCATACTCAATGGACAGAAGCTGAAAGCATTCCCCCTCAGATCAGGGACTAGACAGTGCTGCCCACTGTCACTGTTACTCTTCAACATAGTATTGGAAGTTCTTGCCATAGCAATCAGGCAAGAGAAAGAAATAAAAGGGATACAGATTGGAAGGGAAGAAGTCAAGCTCTCACTATTTGCAGATGATATGATAGTATACATAGAAAGACCTAAAGAATCCAGTAGAAAATTACTGGAAGTTGTTAGGCAATATAGCAAGGTATCAGGCTACAAAATCAATGTACAAAAATCAGTGGCATTTCTTTATGCAAACACTAAATCTGAAGAAGAAGACATCCAGAAATCACTCCCATTTACTGTTTCAGCAAAATCAATCAAATACCTAGGAATAAAGTTGACCAAAGAAGTGAAAGACTTGTATGCTGAAAACTATGAGTCGCTACTCAAGGAGATAGAAACTGATACCAAGAAATGGAAAGATATCCCATGCTCATGGATTGGAAGAATAAATATCATCAAAATGAACATTCTCCCCAGAGCCATATACAAATTTAATGCAATACCCATCAAAGTTCCACCAAGCTTCTTTAAGAGAATAGAACAAACACTACAATCATTTATCTGGAACCTGAAAACACCTAGAATTGCCAAAACCATCCTAAGGAAAAGAAACAGAAATGGAGGCATCATACTCCCAGACCTTAAACTATATTATAAAGCCATCATCATCAAAACAGCATGGTACTGGAACAAAAATAGGCACACAGACCAGTGGAACAGAATTGAAAGCCCAGAAGTAAATCCCAAAACCTATGGGCATCTAATCTTTGATAAGGGGGCCCAAAGGATTAAATGGAAGAAGGAGGCTCTCTTCAATAAATGGTGCTGGGGAAACTGGGTTGAAACATGCAGAAGAATGAAATTGAACCACTTTATCTCACCAGAAACAAAAATCAACTCCAAATGGATCAAAGACCTAGATGTCAGACCAGAAACAATCAGATACTTAGAGGAAAACATTGGTAAAACACTTTCCCATCTACACCTCAAGGACATCTTTGATGAATCAAACCCAATTGCAAGGAAGACCAAAGCAGAAACAAACCAATGGGACTACATCAAATTGAAAAGCTTCTGCACATCCAAAGAAACTATTAAACAAACAGAGAGACCCCTCACAGAATGGGAGAAGATCTTCACATGCCAGACATCAGACAAGAAACTAATCACCAAAATATATAAAGAGCTCAGCAAACTTAGCCGCAAAAAAGCAAATGACCCCATCCAAAAATGGGCAGAGGAAATGAACAAAACATTCACCACAGAGGAGATCCAAAAGGCTAACAAACATATGAAAAACTGCTCTAGGTCACTGATTGTCAGAGAAATGCAAATTAAGACAACACTAAGATACCACCTCACTCCTGTAAGAATGGCATACATCAAAAAGGACAGCAGCAACAAATGCTGGAGAGGATGTGGGGACAGAGGAACCCTCTTACATTGCTGCTGGGAATGTAAATTGGTACAGCCTCTGTGGAGAGCAGTCTGGAAAACTCTCAGAAGGCTAGACATGGACCTTCCATATGACCCAATAATTCCACTCCTGGGGTTATACCCCAAGGACTCCATAACACCCAACCAAAAAGAGGTGTGTACTCCTATGTTCATAGCAGCACAATTCATAATAGCTAAATCCTGGAAGCAACCCAGGTGCCCAACAACAGATGAATGGCTGAGAAAGTTGTGGTATATATACACAATGGAATACTATGCAGCTATAAAGAACAATGAACCCACCTTCTCTGACCCATCTTGGACAGAGCTAGAAGGAATTATGTTAAGTGAACTAAGTCAGAAAGTTAAAGATGAGTATGGGATGATCCCACTCATCAACAGAAGCTGACTTAGAAGATCTGAAATGGAAACTAAAAGCAGGACCTGATCAAATTGTAAGTAGGGCACCAAAGTAAAAACCCAGTGGTGAGGGGTAGACATGTAGCTTCCTGGGCCAGTGGGGGGTGGGAATGGGCGGGAGGGATGGGTCACGGTCCTTTGGTGATGGGAATGGTGTTTATGTACACTCCTAGCAAAATGTAGACATATAAATCAGTAGTTAATTAATATGAGAGGGGGAAATCAATTGTATGTCTCAAAGGTTCTCAAAAGACAAACTGAATCTTTTTAATAGATAGGCTACGTATTTGATATGCGGACTCTCTCAAAAGCCTAGACCAAGTAGATTAGAAGCTTCCAATAGCACAGCTATATACAAGATACTGGGTACTGTACAGCAAACCATAACAAAGGGACTTTTCAAAGTTAACCCAATTAACAAATAATGTGATGATAATATTAACTATTGATTGTCTTTTTGTACCCTAAGACAGCAGGAACCTCGCATCTTCACTATAGAGCCCCTACTTCCCCCAGTCCTGGCACCCTTGGATAGGGCTCACTTTCCCGTATGCATCTACCAATCCATACCAAATAATATTGCATCCGCCGATCACAACCTAACCAAAGCAACGATTGCCATCTCAACATGCTTCACCTCAGAGTGTATCCAGAGACTTCACGTGTGGAATGACAACCCTTCAGCTTCATTACTTGGGTGAGACCTTTCCTTTTATAGTACACTCTAATTTCATCTCACGTGGTTCACTTTCTGGCAGGGTCCCATGACCTAGACATACACCAGTTTCTGTGAGAGAGAGCGTATGTGCACACGTATCCATAAACTACTGCAAAATATATACCTGAAAGCAGGATTACACTGGAGTTTGCAGTGAGTACCTCCCTAACACTTCCTCTCCACTATTCCAAACTTGGGATCCATGATTGCTCAACAAATTGTTTGGCTTTGTGTGTTAACTCTCTTTTCAATCACCAGGTTCCAGATGCCACCAGGATGCTGGCTAGGCTTCCCTGGATTGAAGACCCCACCAATGTGTCCTGGAGCTCAGCTTCCCCAGAGACACACCTTACTAGGGAAAGAGAGAGGCAGACTGGGAGTATGGACCGACCAGTCAACGCCCTTGTTCAGCGGGGAAGCAATTACAGAAGCCAGACCCTCTACCTTCTGCAACCCTCAACGACCCTGGGTCCATGCTCCCAGAGTGCTAGAGAATGGGAGGGCTATCATGGGAGAGGGTGTGTTGTGGGGATTGGGTGGTGGGAATTGTGTGGAGTTGTACCCCTCCTACCTTGTGCTTTTGTTCACTAATCCTTTCTTAAATAAAAAATTAAAAAAAAAAAAAACTTAGTTGTGACTATAAAACTATCTATGCTATGAGTGTACTCATTCTGGGTCACTTACATTCTTTTTTTTTTTTTTGCCTCAAGGTTGGGCTCCTGGTGACCATCATATATATAAAAATGGGATAGGACAGAGAGAAATTGAGAGTGGAGGAGGGTAAGGGTAAGATAGAGGAAAGAGACAGAGAGAGACCTGCAAGCCTGTTTCACCACTTGTGAAGTCAACAGCCCTGCAGGTGGGGTCCTGGGGGCCTGAATCATGATCCTTTTGCAGGTCCCTGTGCTTAGTACTATGTGAGCACATCCCGAGGCACCCCCACTGGGCCCCCGCCCAGTTCTTGCCCAGCCCCCGCCACTTAACATTCTTTCTTCTGGAATATCTATTGAAATAACAAGTCCTAGCTTGGACATCACTTACAGCAGCAAAGGGAAAAAGAAACAATGATACCACCATCTTGATGCCTTTTAAAGTGTCTTCTCCGAGGTGACATACATCACTTTTACATTCTCAGAGCGGGGTCTACTAAATGTAATTCCTTATAGGTAATGATACCTTGGAATAGAAAAACAAACAAACAAAACTCTCTTACAAATATGGATGCTGAGAAAAACTTTAGGGCTAGAAATACACAGGTCATTAGGGATTTTGAGTGGAAGTAGAGCAGCCACTAGCAAGTTATCTAGGCAAAAGATAAACTCTGACTGGCCTTCCTGAGAATTATAGTAGAGGAAATGGAAATGGAGAGAAATAGGCAGATTGGGCCTATGCTGTGACAGTCATGGTGATAGGATTTGATGATGGACTGAATGAGAGCAGATTGGTGAGAGAGAGAGAGAGAGAGTGAGGGAGAGAGAGGGAAAAGAAGAATCAGAATGATGCCCTAGTTTCTAAGAAGAGAAGCTGGAGATGTTCTTGATTTTTAATATGATACAAATAGTACCACCAACTTTCATCTACATGTGGTGGCTTCAGATATCTTGCCACCACTGTCTTAAACCTTTGGCTCACTAAGTGGTAACATCAAACTTACTCAGACCTCATAATTAAGAAAAATATTTTAAGAGAAAAATAAAAAGCAAAGACTATCATGGTTTATGCAATTAACATAAAGAAAAATAAAGGACTGTAATAGGGTTTGCCTCTAGATAACATACTACAGTAATTAAGAATGCAGCAAATTCATTTTCAAGTCTTTGTTAATTCATAGCGATCAAAAGAACAGCGCATCGCTGCCCTGTCCAGTGATAGAGGCACTTAACCTGTACCAACAGGTAATTCCAAAAACTGAGAAGTAAAAATTAAAACCACTGAAAAACCACCACATTCAACTAAGGTGGGTCAAAATGATTTTATATAAATAAAAATGGCACAGATATATGTTAATTCCTGTAGAATCTAATCTTCCAGAAAAAAAAAAGTTATGAACAAATGTGTTTCTCTTAGTTCTATAACAACAAACAGAAGATTCACATGCTTGCTATAAGGTAATGGCTATTTACATGATAAGATCCCTGTGTATGGAATAGTCTTGTAAGATGATATGATTAATATAATATTAATCAAAATGTTTAACACAATAACAGCTGGAAACAATTTATGCATAAGCTGTACACTTTAAACACATAAAAACTGCATTCACATACACACTACTTTCTGCAATTCCCTCCCCGTCTGTATCATGGTGTAAGTCACAATTGTTGCTGAGTTATAGAGTGGTGAATAGTACAAGCTCCATACTAAATTTAGTGCCTTATGTAATTTGTACAACTATTAAATCTGCTGTCCTAACAGTCAGATGATTTCACTCATATGTGGAATAGAGAGAACTGAAATGTATAAACTTGCAAAAATGTAAACAGATTATAAGGCTTTGCAAAAACTATGGTGATTATAATTAAGAGGAAGGGGCACCCTATAATCACACATTTTAAATGTCTTGAAAAAAATCTGTTGATCTTTAGATACAAAAGAAAAAATATTATTGATGAGTAGTGTCTAGAATAAACATCTTGGGGAAGCTCACTCCATATAACAATACAAATTTTGCCCAAAGATTTCCTTCCTGATTGTCCCATCTATAAAATTACTTAACCTAAAGCAGAAGCAGATGCTACCACAATGCCAACCTGACTTCCCTAGGCAGAAGACCTCACCAGTGTGTCCTAGAGCTCCCCCTCCCCAGAGCCCTGCCCTACTAGGGAAAGGGAGAGATAGGCTGGGGGTGTGGATGGACCTGCCAAATCCCGTGTCCCATGGAGAGGCAATTCCAGAAGCCAGACCTTCCACATTCTGTACCCCATAATGATCCTGGGTCCATGTTCCCAGAAGGGTAAAGAATAGGAAAGGTTTCAAGAGAGGGGATGAGATATGGAGCTCTGGTGGTGGGAGTTGTGTGGAGTTGTACCCCTCTTATCCTATGGTCTTGTCAAGGTTTTATATTTTAATATTGAAGTAGACATCTTTTTATGTTATTGAGAGCTTGTTTGGAGGTTCTAGCAGGGGAGCGCAGCTACTCGTACACCCTCGACCGAAGACCTGTCCGTCTCTGTTCGGGGAAGGCCGTCCTCTTCGACCTAGCACACAGCTGCGGGAGGGACACACATGGAGTGGTGAGGGAGGAAGGGGACACCCGCCTAGCCAGCCAGATCAGCCGAATCAACCCTGGCGATCAATGGGGTGACAGATGTCGCAGCCAGATCGCCCTCACATCCCCTTTTATGTTCTTAAAGGGGGTCAGGTAGGTGATGCATCCACTTGAGTGTACATGGTACAATGCTCAAGGTCCCAGGATCTAGTCCCCACTCCACATGTGCAGGGGGAATGACGGCACAAGTGATACAGCAGGCCTGCAGGCCTCTCTTTCTCTCTCTCTCTTTACCTCCCCACTCTCAATTTCTCACTGTCCTATCTAATAAAAGAAAAACATGGCCACCAATTGTGATGAATCACCAAGCACTAGTGATAGCCCTAGTGGCAAAATAGTAGACATATATACCCTGAACATCTACACATTTTAATAGAATTAATACTAAGAATAGCAGGGCTTTATTTCATGTATTCATAATTAGTTTGTAGGAATAACACAATTAACAACATTTAAACAAGCAATAGTATATTGTATGTGAATGTTATGGAGACAATAAACATAACTGGGGACCTGGAGATATGTCACCGAGTAAGGCATATACCTGATCAGGTATGAAGGCCTGGATTTGAACCACAGGTCACATGGGAATACTATATCACCACAGAGAGCTCTACAAGTAGTGGGACTATGTGTGGGCTCTTACTTTCACTCTCATTCTCTTTCTATCTATAATCTGAAATGAAAACAATCACACACACACACACACACACACACACACACACACACACACACACACACACACGCCCAAAGTAGAATCATGTTTGAGTGAGGATTCAGGAAAACAAAATAAATTATTACCACTGACTTTTGCTATTAGCTGAAAAAATGTTACACAGCTATTATCCTTTGGAATTTTAATAAAAAGGTTTCTAATTGTGATATGAAAGATAATAGATTTTATAATACAGATCAACTGCTATAAGTAGAATGACAAGCCACAAGGTAAATCTATTAAATTTTATCTCTAGTATTTACCTTTATTACAAAAGATTTGAGCAACAAAGCCCAGTGTTATTACTTTACAAAATTGATTTTCTATTAATAGGTAAGCAAAAAGGGACATCTAAATGAAAATCAAGGAGCTGAGTTGAGCTGTTACTTCCAGCATTATGAAACTATAAAATCAGAGTGCTTGCCTTGGTTCAAATATTTCAGCATAAGCTGGAGTTGGTGAAATTGCTCACTTGGCTAGTGTACTCGCTGCTTCGCTTTATGTGCTGCCCAGGTTTGGTTCTGTTGTCTCTTTCACTGTCTATCTCTATATCTCACTCTCTACATCTCTGCCTCTAAAAGAATCATAAATGATGAAAATTTTACACGAGAAAAATCCAAAGTAATTCTTTAGAATAAAGTGCAATAAATAGTAATGCCAATGCATATAACAATAAAGATGTATAGTAGAGAAAATGTAGGCTTAAACTGTTTAATACTTTACTAGTGATTCTTGTGTGAAAATGGCAATACTCTCATGATCAGCAAAGAGTAATCTCACTTTACCAAGTGCTTAAATCACTTCAAAAGCAGGTGGTCAACATGTTCAGCCTGTGTTTTGCAAATGTGAGGCCCCACGTTCATTTCCAACACAACATATATGAGAGTGGTGCTCTGATCTTTGCTCCTGTCCTTCTCCTCCCCTCTCTCATATAAAATAATTTTTCTTTTTTCTTTCTTCTCTTTCTTCCTTCCTTCCTTCCTTCCTCTCTTTCTTTCTTTCTTTCTTTCTTTCTTTCTTTCTTTCTTTCTTTCTTTCTTTCTTTTTTTTTTACCAGAGCACTGTTCAACTCTGGACCGGGGGACTGAACCTGGGAAGCTCTGGCTTATGGTGGTACGGGGGAATTGAATCTGGGACTTTGGAGCCTCAGGCATCCGAGTCTCTTTGCATAACCATTATGCTACCCACCTCCACCCATAAGATATTTTTTCATCAGTGCTATCTATCTATATGCTTTATGATTAATATTTCCCAAAAGGAGGCGCATCACAATAAAACTCGCCATTTTACAACTTATGAGCTCTTCCTGTTCTGGGTGAAGCCACATAAACCCAAGATCAAAAGTAGTTTCTCTGCATTTCCACTTTGAATCATTAGCACTGTTTATTATGTATCCCTTTTTTTATTATTATGAGGGTGCGTGATCAGAAGATTTTCATATGTGTATCTCTAAAATAACCCTCGCAAACAAACAGTTCACATTAATTTTGTTTCTGAGGAAGTATCATTATCCCTGTTCCCATTATTTTGTCACAGATTTCACCAATTACATCCAACTCTAACCATGTTTTAATAACACAGAAAAAAAGAAGTCATTTTATAGATGTTAGCCTAATTCATTAGAACTGAATTAAAACAATAGTTTTGGCCAGCAAGATAGCTCAGGTGGAAGGTGCCTGTTTTGTCCTTGGTGTGACCCATGCTAGAACTAGAATTAGATTCCCACGATGGAGCTTTCGTGCTGTGTTATTCCTTCTCTCTCTCTCCACTGGAAAAAGTTGGTCTAGGGTCGTAATGTTCCAGAGACATCAAATAACAACAAAACAATAACAGAGATGCACAACATGAATAAGAAAATGTTGCAACAACAGTTAATTTTGTATTCATGATGCTGGAAATGCCGAATTAAACAACTAGGATGCCAATCTCAACCCTGCCTCTGAATTACACTTCTTTAGATACTGCCTTAGATTTCCATATTTTTTTCAAAGTAAATAACAGAAATTACCAAATAAAAGATGGGGTTAACAAGATAGCTCAATTTAGAAGACACCTACTTTGCATCACCCCACCCAGGGGACACCACGCAGGATCCGGTGTGCTCCCACCACACGGGGAGAAGCTTGGGTGCTAGGGTGCCATTCCTCCTCTCTGCCACCTTTGTCTCTGTCTAAAATTAAAAATGGCATCTTGATGCTTAACCAATTATGAGGATCTCAATGATACTTGCTTTTTATATAAGCTTCATCAATTAAAAGCCCACCTAGGTTTTGATAGTTTTTTTCCCATGTCATAGGACCTTTCTTACATGTGATTGAGTCACGTCTCCCCATCCTTAAGAACATGTGTCTGTATCCAAATACTCCTGTCCTTACTTCTGCACTAACTCCCAAACGGTAGACTTTGGTATCCAGTTGTAGACCTAATAAATATGTTTACTTGTCATCGGTGTAATTAACTTTATTGTTCAACTCTACCCATGGAATTAATTTTATAAATGAGGATATATTTATGCTAAGACAGGATATGTAATATCTAGTACATAGCAAGTCTGAACCTTGAGACGAGCATAAACATTCTGCATTCACATAAGGAGAAGCATGAAAAAGTCAAATAAATCCCAGACACTTATGCATTTAATCCAATCATTGCATTGAATTTTTCATATTAGTGGTTGCTCTATTTTTTTTTTTTTTTTGGCTCCAGGTTATTGCTGGGGCTTGGTGCCTGCACTATGAATCCACTGCTTTTGGAGGACATTTTTTTCCCACTTTGTTGCCCTTGTTGTTATTGGTATTGTTATTGTTGCCATTGCTGTTGTTGGACAGGACAGAGAGAAATCGAGAGAGCAGGGAAAGACAGAGAGTGGGAGAGAAAGATAGACACCTGCAGACCTGCTTCACCTCTTGAGAAACGACCCTTCTGTAGGTGTGGAACTGGGGACTCGAACCCTCATCCTTACGCCAGTCTTTGTCTTTGTGCCATATGAACTTAATCCACTGCACTACCGCCCGCCCCCCCCCCCTAAAATTTTGTAATATTTCCTCTGACACATAAATATTATCAATGCATGAAATTTGGGGGAAAGAAAGGTAAAGACACGATTCTACCCCATTTCTTTCACAGCAAACTTTAAAATTGCGTAGGCCACAGCAACCCTCTTCATCCCTCACAGTCTCTGTTTCTGCTAGAACACACTCTCAGCAACCTACAATCAGGGCTAAAGACAACACTGAGATCCCACTTTAACACAGTCTTTTTTTTTTTTTTTTTGGAAATGTCTCTTCCTTTGGCTTCCATGAGTCTGGACTTGGTGTAGTACATTCACTTTCCTCCCAGACCACCTGTCACCTCTTCTCTTTGCCCCTTAACTTCTTTGGATGACTATGTCTCAAGCAGCTACCTTCTGCGCTGTAAATCTTAGTCTATATCAGTTCTTCAGAGGTTACACCAGTTCTTGTAATTTTACCCTTAATTCTATTCATGTGACTTACGATGCACACAAACTTATCCATATACTTGAGTTTATATTCATGTGCATGAAAGTTCGTATGTACAGGCACATAAGTTCTCACGTACTCATGAGGACATGCATTTTTGATATTTATGTACGTCAAGATAGATGAGAGAAAAAGGTTAAGCAGGTGGCCCCTTTAATGACAACGCCCAATTATCCAATGACTACATATATCCAAATATTACATATTGAAGGTCAAATCCATTATAATTTTCCTATGTCAAAGTACATAGAACTGTCTTATCTCTATTATCTTTTAGGTGTAATTCAGCTATTTTCTTCCCACAAAACAGTTATTTATTTTTACCACTTTCTAATCTAGATTTTCTTGCTAGTATTTATTTTAATTAGTTATTATTATTAGTCAAATAAAATGTTAGGGCTCTGAAAATAATTTAGGAGGTGGAGAGAGAGAGCTCACCAGCTAAGGCACTTGCATATCCACAGGTCTGAGCCCTGGCACCACAGGTACTTGTCACGGCATCAGGGGAAACTCTGATGTTTTGGTGTCTATGCCCCTCCTCCCCACACCCCCACTACCACTATCACGTTTGAGAAACTAGGCTTGATACACAGTGAAATCTCTCATGTACAAGGTCCCAGCTCCATCAAATAAATACAAGGGAAAAAAAGCAAATATTAGGTAGGGAAAGGGCTTGTGTAATTCAGACTTTTTATTGAGAGTACTCAAAACCTGGAATTCTGTAAGGTCTTCACTACTTTCATAATAATGACAGTAACGACAAATTCTGTTCATTCATTTCTCTCCCACTAGGTTCTATCACCTGTACTCAAAGCTACTCCCTGCTATCTGAGTTATGAACATAAAATGTGGACATTCAAAATTCTTCAAGCATGTCTATACTATCTACAATAACCATATGACAATATATTTGCTTCTTAGATATTTGGAAAATATTTATTCAAATAGTGAAGGCTTAATCAAAGAAAAACTGAAACCAAAAAACAAGATAATTTATTTGCCTGACAAACATCCCTAAAGAGCTTAATTGTTTCCCTTCTTCATTTCTCTAATGTACAGGAACCACTTTTCCTGCATGAAAAATGATTTACATTGATTTCTAGATTATAATTATATAATCTGTGACTAATATACTTACCTTGTTAATTTAGAAATATCTCATCTATAAATATATCACAAATAATTTTTCTACTTTGATTGATGGCTTAAATCATGTGAAAGTGAAAATAAACGCATTGCTCATCTCAAAGCTATAATTTTTTCCATTAGACAAGATTAAATTCTTTAAAGGCCTGACTTAGACTGACCATAATCTAAAATCTTTCTGGTAGAAAAATTACTAGTAGTAGGGGATCAAGTGGCAGCAACTCCCAGGAGAGCAGCACAGGCATTACCATGTGCAAGGACTTGGGTTCAAGTCCCCAGTTTCCACCTGCAGGAGGGAAACTTCCTGAGCAGTGAAGCAGTGCTGCAAGTGTGTGTCTCTATCTCTCACCTCTCCCTCTCCCTCTCCCTCTCCTTTCAACTTCTCTATGTCTCTATCAATAAAAAAAAGGAGAGGAAATGTAGCTGTTAGGGGTGGTGTATTTGTTGTGTAGGTACTGAACTCCAGCAATAATAATGAGAGCCATAAAACTAAATAAATAAGAGTAATAATAAGGGCCTGGGTGGTGGTGCACCTGGTTCAGCACAAATGTAGCAATGTTCAAGGACCCAGGTTCAAGCCCCCAGTCCCCACTTGCAAGGGGAAAGCTTTGCAAGTGGTGAAGCAGTGTTGCAGGTGTCGCTCTGTCTCTCTCCCATATCTAACACCCCCTTCCCTCTCAATTTCTGGCTGTCTCTATCCAATAAATAAATAATCTTAAAAAATTTAAAAAGTAATAACAAAACTAAGGGAATATAAATATGACTAATTCCTCTAAAGTTCACATTTTATTTTAGACTTTTTTACTCAAGACTATTCAATGACTGGTAATTACACTGAAAATAGTGGCAAAATGCAGATACTCTCTTAAAAAAAAAGCATTAAATTTAAATTTAGCAATAACAACAAATCTCAAAAAGCCAGAGGATAGCAAGCCCTGCAAGGTTCATACTTTTCTCTTTTTCTTTTTCTTTTTCTTTTTCCTTTCCTTTTCTTTCTTTCTTTCTTTCTTTCTTTTCTTTCTTTCTCCCTTCCTTTCTTTTTATTTTTGCCTCCAGGGTTTATTGCTGGGGCTCGGTGCCTGTACTATGAATCCACTGCTCCTGGAGGCTATTTTTCCCATTTTGTCGTCCTTGTTGTTGTGCTTGTTATTGTTGTCATAGCTGTTGTTGTTATTGGATAGGACAGAGAGTAATGGAGAGAGGAGAGGAAGACTGAGAGGGGGAGAGAAAGACAGACACCTGCAGACCTGCTTCACCGCTTTAACAAGCTCATGGCTCTGCATATCAGCTACTGACCGTCACAGGAGAGCACCGATACAATGGGGGAAACTTCCTGAGGGGTAAAGTAGTGGAGTGGTGCTGTGGTGTCTCTCCTCCCCCCCAACACCCTATATCTTTGTAAGAAGAAGAGAAGTGGGAGGAGGAAGAGGAAGAAGAGGAGGAAGAGGAAGAAAGGTGAAGGACAGAGGAAGGAGGAGGAGAAGAAGAAGGAGGGAAGGAGGTGATAAGGCAGGGGGCAGGAAGAGGAGAAGAAAAAGAGGACTAAGGGCAAACTTGGATGGAAAAACTGGCCATTGCAGACTTGCCTAGTTGACCCAGTTCAGGGAAGATACATCTCTTATCTCCCTTTTATTTTCTAATTGGTTTTGCTCCAAATCAAACTGATGTTAATGTCACTACAGGAGATACCCAATTTCATCATTATGACAAGTGAATGTTATCCCCTCTGCTAAATCTTTTTCTCTCATATTTCACTGTCATGTTATCACAGGGAAGACTTCGTGAGATATTTTGAAATATCCATTCTTTTGTTTTATAAAGTTTTGTAAAAAATGAGCCAAACTCACTTTATTCTAGCATGGTGGAACTAGAACCTTGTTTATTCATGATTTTACCACTGTAGGTCTCTTTCTTCCTTTCTTTCTTTCTTTCTTTCTTTCTTTCTTTCTTTCTTTCTTTCTTTCTCCTTTTTACTTATTCAGATCGAGAGAAAGAAAGGAAAAAATAGAGAAAGAAAGAAGGAAAGATAGATAGGTGGAGAAGAGGTAGAGAGAGGTAGTACTGATACAAAATAATACTGGAGCATCCTCTGGTATCATGGCACTTCCCAAGTGACTGTGGGTCTCCAACTCAGATCACACACATGCCAGAGAAGGCACCCTATCCAGAGAGCTATCCTTCTCATCTCAAACTCATTTTTGGACATTTGTCAAAGGAGAATCATGTTTTCTGGAACTTCTTATTCAGGCTTGGCTTCACAAAGAATAAGCTATTTTAATAACTGTTGGAAGCACTATCAAGACTTACACAACAATTATCTTTATGATGACAAAAATATTAGCTAAATTTGGCAAATGATATGTAAGTATTTATATAAAATAGCTTTCTCTTCAAGCATCATTTATCCCTAGGGATATTAATTTTAATGTTTAAAAGAAGATATAGTTTTCATCAAGCTGAAACAATTAATTCAGAAGAATATATAAAGTTCATTTTATAGGCATAATAAATATTTCATATCTTCTAGCACACACACACACACACATATATATATATGATTATGTAGTGCATTCAGCATTATTACAATATGGGTGAGCATTAAATGAGAAAAGGCGTCATAATTGAATGCAGATTGCAAGAAATGAAGGGTAAAAGGCAATGATATTCACTATATAAACAGACACTAACAGGACATGTTTACTTAATTTTATCTTGGCAATATTTCTTGAAATTAAAACTTTAATGAATGTAATTACTAGGGCACAAGCAAAAGAATATTAAATCCAGATATAATTTTTCATTAAAGGTTTTAAATCTGCTCCATCACTTAACTCTGCTGTGTAGTCAAGAAAAACATCAACTCATATATTATTGTCATTAAGATAATTATTATTTCTCCTTATGTAGCTAAGAATGTAATCTATATGCATACAATTTTACAAAATAATTAAAGGTGCAAGTGATAAATTTTCAAATGTGCTAAATATCAAACATACAAAATAAATTTAATAACACTTCTTTGCCTACTTACTATTCTATTATAAATGAAGAATGAATTTGCTTATAAAACACTAAGTTCCTCTTTTTGTTTACTACAAAGCAATGAATTCCCATACTTAAAATAAAGTCTAAAATCATATGTCAGCAGTTATTCAGAATCAAAGCGTAAGATACAGCAAGTTCTTTGAAGTTGTCATTCTTGACCCATTTTAGAATAATGCATAGGTCTAAAATATGAATTGCATTCAAACAAAAGATTAAAAGCCTGGCATGTGTGAAAATAAATATTTTATATGACACATGAAAGTAGTTCAACAAGACAGAAAGTAAATATCCACTGATACTTAAAGATGCTTAATCACAGAATATATATTACTGTTTAAAGCACGGAAATGACCAATACACTGATACTTACACTACAATTTGTGACCCTGTGCAATTAGTATCTAATTCTATTCTAACATCCTTAGAGAACACCATTATTGCCTCCAGACTTTCAGAAATTCATCTTCAAACTGTAATCATGTAGATTTATTTTAATAAATACTTTATGTCCTAACCTATGAATGCTTAACCATCAGGGTTTTTAAACTACATAGCAGACTATCAACACATCTGCAAAGCCAACATTCCTAGGAAACAGGGATATGGCAGAGCTGCCTATTTCACTTGCAAGGGCATCGGAGTGTCCCAGAACCCCAGGGCCAGAGAGCATACCGAGTATCATGAAGGACTATGTGACATTATCTAACTATCATGAAACAGAGTAAACGATCAAGTCCAAACTTAAAGCTAATTTGTTAGCATGCTTTATATATTCAGTTACTTTAATTCATGATTAACTTTGGATAAATTAGTCTATAAAAAATCTGCCACCTAGCTGGTATTAAGTCAATCATTTTCCCCCACTTCTGTTCTGTGACTTCAGACACACCTTCTATATAAGGTAGGATGTAATTTTTCATTTTCATCTACAATACTGTTAGGATCCTTGTCTGGTAGTTCCGTCTCTCTTCCCTCCCCTCCCCCTTTCTCTTTTATCTTCTTTTCTAATCTTTTATTTCCCTTTTTCTTTTCCTTTTTTTTTTTTCTTTAAATTTTCCTCCTTTCTTTCTTTTTTCTGCCAGAACAAGACTCAGCTCTGGCTTAGGGAGGCACTGGGGATTGATCCTAGAAATTAAAAAAATCAGGCAGGGGAGTGTATTAACAACTCCAATAGTTCTCTGGCTCCACATTTTTGTGGTTACCGCTAGTGATCTTAGTAGCTGTGTGATCTCAGGACACAAGGAGAAAGGGAAACACATCTAGGCTTCTGCTGGTGTGGTGGGAACTTGGCTGGAACCTGAGGCTTGAGCAAGGCAAAGAATGCACATTAGATAGGTAAGCTATTATGTTGACTTGGCAGTGCTTTTGAGGGTGGTTGTTCTCCAAAACTTGTGTTCATTAAAATATAAAAATAAAAATCATTAATTTCCTACTGGTAATGTAGCTTCAAATCAGTTTTTTACATAAACAAGAATATAGTCAGATTTGTAATAAAATATCGTCACTGTTAATTATGCAATCCTAGATATATTTTTTCAATTTATTAATAAAAAGGCTTCAATTTAATTTTATTAAGGGAAAAATATGATTTTTCCACATTAAAAACATTTATTTATTAATTCCTTTTAGTTGTCCTTGTTTTATTGTTGTAGTTATTATTGTTGTTGATGTTGTCATTGTTGGATAGGACAGAGAGAAATGGAGAGAGGAGGGGAAGACAGAGGGGGAGAGAAACACCTGCAGACCTGCTTCACGGCTTGTGAAGGAACTCCCCTGCAGGTGGGGAGTGGGAAGCTCAAACCAAGATCCTTACCCTGAACCTTGCGCTTTGGGCCACGTGCGCTTAACCCGCTGTGCTACCGCCCAACTCCCAATATTTCCACATTTTAAAAAGTCAAAAATATGGGGCTGGGTGGTGGTGCGCTTAGTTGAGTGCACATGTTACAGTGCACAAGGACCCTGGTTCAAGTTCCTGGTCCCCACCTGCAGGGGAAAGCTTCACAAATGGTGAAGCAGTGCTGCAGGTGTCTCTCTGTCTCCCCCTTCCTTTCAATTTCTGGCTGTCTCTATCAAATAAATAAAGATGTAACTTTTTTAAAAAAGTCAAAAATACTAAGGACATAACAAATAAATTCATAACAAATAAATATTTGATCACAAACCCAAGATTAAAAGTGAATATTTCACCTTTAAAACAATCAGATTTCTCCTTTGTCTCTCCTTCCTTCCTTCCTTCCTTTATTCCTTCCTTCCTTCCTTCCTTCCTTCCTTCCTTCCTTCCTTCCTTCTTTCCTTCCATCCTTTCTCTCTCTCTCTCCCTCTCTCTCTTTCTATCTTTCATGCCAGCAGGGTTATCACAGGAGCTATGTGCCTGTACTATGAATCTACCACTCCTTGTGACCATTTATTTTCCTTTTTACTGTCTTTTTTCATTTTTATAGACAGAGAGAAATCAAGAGATTGAAAGGGAGAAAGAGAGACACCTGCCACACTTCTTCACAGCTCGTGAAGCTTCTTCCTTTTACATGGTGACTGGGAGTTGAACCCAGGTCCTTGAGCGCGGTAATTTGTGTGTTCTACCATCTTTGCCACCACCCAGTCCCTCTTTGTGATGTTTTAAAGTGTATAAGGTCTCTGGAACCACCAGTAATCAGTACCGAAGTATGTTGTAGTAAATAAATAACCAAATTTGAAATTTATGGGAAAATGGATGATGAATGGCAAAATGGGTGGAAGCAGGCATGGGTGAAGTATATAGCATGGCTATTCAGACTGCCTGAGTTAGAATTTCATGAAGGCTTAGTAATTTGGTATAATGAAATATATTTCATGTAGAATTCTAATACTTGATAAGCTAATCACCAATAACACTGATTATTTTTCACTTTTAGTAACCTTAATAATTTATTTGCACAAAGGAAATTATCTTTATTAAGCATATTGGAAATTTGAGATCATTCATAAAGATTTGTTTTTCTTTTTTTAAGGCTTTTTTTCTTTCTTACTTTTTTTTTTTGCCTCCAAGGTTACTGCTGGGGCTCAGTACTGACACTATGAATGTACTGCTCCTGGAGGCCTCCCTGCCTACCCCCCATATTATTGCATAGGACATACAGAAATTGAGAAAGGAAGGGGAGATAGACAGAAAGACAAAAACCTGCAGACCTGTGAAGTGTCCTGCATGCATGTGTGGAGCTGGGAGTTTGAACCCAGATCCTTGAACTTAACTGGGTGGGCCCCCACCCAGTCATACAGATTTACAAAGTTTCTCTCCCAGCACTAACTAGAAAGGATACATGTGGGCTTGGAATTCTATAATGGTTATGCAAAAGACTTTCATGTTTGAAGTTTTGAAGTTCCATATTTAGTACCCAGCAACACAAACCAGAGATGAACAGCACCCTGATTACAAGAGACAGAAAGAGAGAGAGAATAAAATAAGAAGGAATTTGTATATGTATCACTATGTTCATAGCTACACTGTTTACAATCGCCAATAATCAGAGGCAACTTACATGCCCAACAACAGATGACTAGTTACAGAAGATAAGCAAAATTTGGAACACTACTATGCTCTCAAAAATGAGATTATACGGAGTCGGGTGGTATCGCAGCGTGTTAAGCACACAAGTGCAAGGACCAGCATAAGGATCCCAGTCCAAGCCCCTGCCCCCCATCTGCAGGGGAGTCACTTCACAGGCAGTGAAGCAGGTCTGCAGGTGTCTGTCTTTCTCTCCCCCTTTCTGTCTTCCCTTCCTCTCTCCATTTCTCTCTGTCCTATCCAACAACGATGACATCAGCAATAATAACTACAACAACTATAAAAAAACAAGAGCAACAAAAATGAAATAAATGAATAAATATTTTAAAAAATGAGATTATATAAGTTGAACCAAAATGGAGGGTCATGAAAGTGATCATGCTAAGAGAAATATGTAGAGGTGAAGAACAATTATCAGATGGTTTCTCACATGTGAAGAATATAGATGACTGAAACAAATGAACTTGGCAAAAAAAAAACAAAGGTAACTAAACTTTCTTTTGAATTGTATGAGAACTACAGTGATTATGGAAGGAGACAGGGAACTGAGCTTTGTTGGCATGATAAATCACACTGATCATGTAAGTTTGTGAAACTATACTTCTAAAATATCACACTTTTGTAAAAACTCTTTGAAATCACCAATAAGAAAGGAGAAAAATTAATATAAATGAGTCTTTCCTAATATTTAAATCACTGAATTAAGTATCAGGATGCAATTTAAGCATCTTTTTAAAAAATTTATTTATTTATTTTTCCTTTTGTTGCCCTTGTTGTCTTTTTATTGTTGTTATAGTTATTATTGTTGTTGTTATTGGTGTCATAGTTGTTAGACAGGACAGAGAGAAATGGAGAGAGGAGGGGAAGACAGAGAGGAGGAGAGAAAGCTAGACACCTGCAGACCTGCTTCACCGCCTGTGAAGCAACTCCCCTGCAGGTGGGGGAGCTGGGGGCTCGAACTGGGATCGTTATGCTGGTCCTTGCGCTTTGTGCCATGTGCGCTTAATGCACTGCACTACTGCCCAACTCCCCAATGTAAGCATCTTCATCATCAAACCTACATAGCTTTGTTCTCTGCAGCAATGACTGGCCTTTCTAGGAGACTCAGCTACCATTTGCATTTCCATATTTCTTCACAAGTGACTCTGATCTTCCATGCCTGGAGATCCTTTCCAATAGTAAATGATCTTCCTGGATTCTTGAACATCTTAGTCTCTGGGCAGCCAGAACTTTTTATTTTTCAATCTTCCTTTGAGCAATTCCACGGCACTAAAGTTAATGGCTTGCTAAACCCTTGAATACCATTAAAAGCGGGAGTCTGCAGTTTGTCTTTTAGCTTTGTGTTTGCTCTACTTTCCATTCTTTTAGAAACAGTTATTCTTCTATAAAAGCTCAGTGGGGAACTGTTCCCCACAGACTCAATCAAGTGTTCACTTTCACTGTGTTTTCTAGAAGCAGAATTAATGCAAAATTAGGTCCTTTCAACATACTGTAAGTTCTCAACTCATCTAACAGAAAACAACACAAACAACAAACAAAATAAAAAAAGAAAGAAAAAAACCAAAATAGTCCCTTATATAGTCAGCCATATCCATATTATATTTATCAGATATCTCTTGATAATTCACTGCCAATGAATCAAAACTTTGCGGTATCATGTTATCTAAAAGACAAACTCAAGAGAGTGGCACTTCATACCTCAGGAAAATTAATATAAGCCCAGGATTCATTCATACAGTTTCAGGACTGTTGATTGTCAAGTCATAATGGATTTAGCACTACATAGATAATTGTCAGGGGCCAGCTGGTGGTTCACCTGTTTGAGTGCACCTGTTACAATGCACAAGTAACAAGGTTTGAGCCCATGGGCCTCACCTGCAAGGGGAAAGCATTGTGAGTGGTGAAGCAGTGCTGCAGGTGTCTATCTGTCTCCCTCTCTTTTCTCTCGATTTCTGGATGTCACTATCCTATAAATAAAGATAATTTTAAAAGTAAATTTCTAATTTTCAATTAGTGAATTTGAATGGTCCCGTGTGTAAACCCTACCATGTCTAAACACACATACACACACACACACACACACACACACACACACACACATCTGGTTGGCATTTTTTTGTAAGAAGATATAAAGATATAACACATAGTTAGTGGAACCAAGTCTAAGAAATGAGTCCACTCCCACAAAAATCTCAATTTAATTAAAATTAGCAGACTATAGAAGGAGTACACTGTAGTGTCAATGACTTCTGCTAGCTCTCATGACAGGCTTCAATAGGTCCCAACAGTGAGCTAATGTGAGTTCTTAAAGTAAATATTATATTATTTTCCTGGATATCTTCTCTCAAATTTGGATGCATAATTAATCAGATCAATTCAAGAACAGGATATGCCGTTCTAAGAATAAATTGTAGGAAACTAGTCATAAGCCTTGATATAAAAATCACTTGACATAGGAAAAACTAAATCATGTTTGTTCTATTTGCTCTATGAATGACTTAATCATTTTAAAAATGGCAGGCAGAGGGTGGATGTGGATTAAAGGGAGGAAAGAACATATAATACATTTCAAATGTCATTCATCAAGAGACCTGATTTTATTTTATTTTATTTTTTTATTTTTTTTAAATTTTATTTTATATTTATTTATTTATTTCCTTTTGTTGCCATTGTTGTTTTATTGTTGTAGTTATTGATGTCATCGTTGTTGGATAGGACAGAGAGAAATGGAGAGAGGAGGGGAAGACAGAGAGGGGGAGAGAAAGACACCTGCAGACCTGCTTCACCGCCTGTGAAGCGACTCCCCTGCAGGTGGGGAGCCAGGGCTCGAACCGGGATCCTTATGCCAGTCCTTGTGCTTTGTGCCACCTGCACTTAACCCGCTGAGCTACAGCCCGACTCCCTAAGAGACCTGATTTTAGAGACACTGTTTTATTAAATAAACTTTGTCCACTACCTCCTCAATATTTTTAAATAGAAAACAGTCTGCACCCAACATTCCATCATAATAACGCTATCGAAACCATCATCTTAGACTTTAGGGTTTGACATGATTTTACCCATTAAGTTTTATTTAGACTCACTGCTAGAAATGCATTTAATAGTGTACTATATGGGCAATATGTTTTAGCATCTGATAATTTACTTATTCTCCCTAATAATGATAGACACTTTTTAAAACAACATTCCTTCAGTTAACTAAAGTACAATGTCTTCTTGACTACCAAGAACAACTGATTACTTTTTATGGTTTTTATGAAAGGCTATTATAGGGAGCAAATATAATGTTAGACAGAGTGCAGAGTTGTTCCTTTATTATAATATATAGGATGCTTTTGAGAAAGACTTTATTTAGAGGAGAAAAAAAAAATCTATGACTTGAACAAAAGTTTTAAATCTGTAGTTTACCATAACTGTTACAATTGCCTTTACAGGGATATTTTTTAAGTTAGGCTACAGAAAAAGCCATCCAACTAGAAAAATAATTGAGTCTAGTAAGTACTTGAAATATATAAATCCAAGATTATATAACAACCCACATTTCCTAAGGAAATAGGGATTTTTAGTCATTATATCTTCACTATGTAATCTTACTCTTCTTTCAAATCTCATCTTGCTATACTAGACTAGGAAATCTTAACATTTAAGAATATTTCAGAGTCTGGGTGGTAGCATACCTGGTTAAGCACATTATCATGTCTGTGTGTGTGTGTGTGTGTGTGTGTGTGTGCGTGTGTGTGTGTTCATGATTGATAAAATGGGTCTGCAGGTGTCTATCTTTCTCGCTCCCTATCTCTCCTTCTCCTCAATTTCTCTCTGTTCTATCAAGTATAAAATAAGAGAAAATAAAAAAGGAAAAATAAAAGGGAAATACAGGCCACAGAAAGTGTCGGATTCATAGTATAGGCATCAAGCCCAAGCAATAACCCTGGTGGCAAAAGAAACACAAAGGAATTTTAAAAAGAATATCTCTACATATTTTAAGGTTATCAAACCAATAAGAAGGCGTTGTATTGTAAATTATTAAAGCATAGTCTTAGCAGCATCTGTTATAATGAAATCAAGCACCCAGGCTCAAATCTGACCCCTAACACAGTAGAGAAAATGTTGATGTCATAATGGCATACCCTCAGTCTCTCTGATGATTATCATGATTTATGCAAAAGAAAGTGTCTCTCTATTCTTATTCTGTTGAAACACACTTATATGTATTCTACGGTCCATCAACATTATTTCACTTATCCCCTCTGAAAAATGTCAATACTGTTAAAAAATGTTTAGTAAATATTTTACAATAGCCCACTGGCTTATTGTAATCATGACTCTTAAGCCATAAAATTATATTTTCACCTGCAGATTTGCATTTGAAATGGAAAAAAAAAACTAAAGATACCAAATGTTCCCACTATTTGGAATGGATTCCTGTCATGAATGCCTTGTGGAGTCAAATATTTTAACACTGTATAACTTGATAGTCATTTTTATGACACACAGACCAGAGCAGTCAAATCCAAAGAAGGCAAACTATATATGTAACTAAGTTTACTCCAAATCACAGAGGCTGATCTAACTATGCTACCCTTTCTCTGCTGTGTTAAGCAATTCTTTTGTGATTTTTTTCCATATGACAAATAGATGCTGAATTTATTCATGGGACAAACATTAAAACTGCAGAAAGGACCCCACATTACTATTTTAAACATAATCGAATGATAGAAAAAAGTATCTCAATACACATTGATCATTTAAATAATTAGTTATACCTCCAAGGAGTTTTAGATACACTTATTTCAAAAGCCAAAAATCATGAAGTGTATGAAGAAGTGTCATTTTTATCATAATTTACAACATGTCTTTTCACAGATATTATACAAATCCCCCAACTTAAGGAGAAAATAAACTAAAAATATCAGGAAAATATTAAAGTCAGCGTGTTCTTTCAGGAGTAGGTAGCTTCTCTCCATTATACCTATTTCCTTCCACACTCTGGAGATGAAGACGTGCACGTGAGGTGCATTTGTGTCACGCTGCCTTAGTGAGAAGTGTGAGTGTACATAGGCTCATGATGCAATGTAAAGGTGTCCTACCTTGGAGTGAGGGTGGGTCTTGTCTTGCACACTGACCTGTCAGATTAGTATAGAGTCCCTTGTGATATTGAGGTGGAATAAGCAGGTATTTATGTATGAATACAAAATGTTGTTGAATGTTGGGAGTTTTTCAGTCTTAGAACTGCTGTAATACTTCTGTAAACAAACATATATGTATGTGAGGAACTGAACTCTTGATAGTGCCAAAGAGCCTAGGGTAAAACAGGCTTTGTTGTATATTATTTTGATTAGATTCCATTCCCAAGGTCTATTAACATTGAATATGTTTTGTATTGTCCACATACTATGTACATATATGTTCCCTGTATGTGTCTGGTATTTGCACACATAAGGAAATGGAAGAATAGTTCATAAAATGAATCTCTAATGATATAATATAAAGTGTCAAAGTGTTGTCAAAACGGGTTCACATCAATCAGTAATTAGGTAAATTCAATCACTACTAGATAATTTTAGTTTTTGAAGAAATGGTTTAAAAATAACATCTTAAGAGATTCGTTTAGCTATTTATGAGAAGGCAGGAGAGAGAGAAGATGAGAGCATTTCTCTGGTACATGCAGGGTCAGAGATTGAATTCAGGACCTCCTGGTTGCTAGTACAAAAAGTTTATCCATTGCACCACTTCTTATGTCACTACTACATAATTTTTATAAAACCAGTAATATCAAGGTTGTGGCACAATGGTTAATGTCACTTCTCATGGTCTTTTTACCAAATCAGTATCAAAATACCTACAGGTATGTTTACAGAGGCAAGTCAGTGGCTTCTAGCTTTTCTTCCCCAGGTTTATCATCTTAGTAAACAAACAAACATACAGACCAAGAAAAAATGTGACTTGTTCATCATTTTTATAAATAATGACAGAACTATAATTTATTCAAACTCTAACTTTTTCAAATATGTTTTCTAGTTACATGTTAAAACATGAAATATGGACAAAGTGTCTATAGAACACTTTGTGGGTTGTACTTTTAGTATCCAGTTACTAAGGGCAGGTTCATTGATGTCAGCAAGGAGGTAGGGGGAAACAATGTGTTTTTTTTTAATAAATAATGAGACTGCATTGTTAGACACCTAAGAAGATCAACTAAAATAATAATGATAAACATAATAAACGGTAAACAATTTTCTTTTTTCTACCATTAAACAAAATGATACAGAAAGAGTAAATCAGCTTTATAAGATACGATGGAATACATCAAAAAGAATCTCAACAGACCCTCATATAGTGTGGTATATATACACAATGGAATACTATGCAGCTATTAAGAACAATGAACCCACCTTCTCTGATGCGTTTTGGATGGAGCTAGAAGGAATTATGTTAAGTGAGCAAAGTCAGAAAGATAAATATGAGTATGGGATGATCCCACTCATCAACAGAAGTTGAGAAAGAAGAACAGAGAGGGAAACTAAAAGCAGGATTTAAGTATATCTAGAGTAGGGCACCAAAGTAAAAAACCCTGTGGTGAGGGTGAGGGAGTACATTCTGCTTCTCAGGGTGGCAGGGGGTGGGGGTGGGTGGGTGAGAAGGGACATAGTCTTTTGGTGGTCGTAATGGTGTTTACGTACATTCCAATTAATTTGTAGTCATATAAATCACTAATTAATATGAGAGGGGAAAACTGATTGTATGTCTCAAACTTTTTAAAGAACAGACTGAGTCTTTTTAATACATAGGCTGAGTCTTTGATATGTTGACTCTCTCAAAAGCCTAGAGCAGGGAGAACAGAAGCAACCGACAGCACAGCTATATACAAGATGCTGGGTATTATACAGCAAACCCTAACAAAGGGACTTTTCAAAGTTAACCCAATTACCAAATAATATGATGATAACAATAACTATCCATTGTCTTCTTGAGCCCTAAGACAGCACATTTCCACTACAGAGTCTATATTTCCCCCAGGCCTGGAACCTTAAGGTGGGGTGCACTTTCCTGCATGCTTCTCTCAATTCATACCAAATAATGTTGCATCCACTGATCCCAACCTAATCAACGCAACAAGTATCACCTCAGCATGCTTCACTTCAGACTGTGTCCAGAGACTTCAGGTATAGAATGAAAACCCTTCAGCTTCATGACTTGGGTGAGACCTTTCCTTTCATAATATTCTCTAATTCCATTTCAGGTGTTTCACTTCCTAACAAAGTCCCAAAACCTAGATATAGACCACGTCCCATGAGATAGAGCATATGTTCACACATATCCATAAACTAGGGTAAAATATATACCTGAAAGCAAAAGTAAATAATAGTCTGCAGTGAGTGCCCGCCAACACTTCATCTGCACTATTCTAGCCTTAAGGTCCATAATTGTTCAACAATGTGTTTGGCTTTATATGTTAACTCTCTTTTCAGCCACTAGGTTCCAGATGCCAGCATGATGCCGACCAGACTTCCCTGGACAGAAGACAACACCAACGTTTCCTGGAGCTGTGATTCCCCAGAGACACACCCTACTAGGGAAAGAGAGAGGCAGACTGGGAGTATGGACCTGTTGTATGCTTTACATTGGTTTGTTCTAGCCCTCCCCCGCCAAGAAAATTGGATCAGTCCAGTTAGTTTCGCGGGCCCGCTTGGCCACGCCCCAAGGAACCCCTGGAGAGTTCCAGAGTTCGAGAGTTCGGGAGTTAGAGGGTTCCAGAGTTCCAGGGTTGCAGAGTTGGAGAGTTGCAGAGTAAGAGAGTTCCAGGGTTCCTGAGTTCCAGAGTAAGAGAGAGTGCTTGCGCCGCCGCAAAGAGACAGCAGAGTTTTGTTTGGTGATTAGTTTGTCTTAGTTTATGAATCGTTGTTCCTGAATAAAGAAATACAGCTTCCCTGCTCAGCCGTTGTCTCCACGTCTCTGTTACCCGCTTGTGAAGCGACACTATTAATGTGAGTTGTTGTGAATGCAAGACTGTATCTGGAGAGATGAACTTCTAGCAAATTACTTGCCTAAGGATTATAGAATCTAGACAACTACTAGTGGATTTTATTTTTAAGTAAAAAAATTTATTCAGCATCCTAGAGGAAAATATACTAAATGCTTAGTAAAAGTATTTGAACTTACAGTAAAAAATTGCTAGCTCAAACTTAAATACTAATGTCACATTGTAAGTATGTAAGATTTCAAGAGTGAAATATACACAAAGTTTGAAAGAACAGCTATTTGTGAAATAGAAGTTTTTACATTGTGGTATTTTATCTCTATTTTGATAATGAATGATATTTTAATTCTAAAACAAAAGCATGCCTTGACATGATATGGGTGCATGGTTTTTTTAAAATATTTAAATGTTTATTTATTTATTCCCTTTTTGTTGCCTTGTTTTATTATTGTAGTTATAATTTTGCTGTTATTGATGTTATTGTCATTGGATAGGACAGAGAGAAATGGAAAGATCAGGGGAAGACAGAGAGGGGGAGAGAAAGATAGACACCTGCAGACCTGCTTTACCGCCTGTGAAGTGACTCCCCTGCAGGTGGGGAGCCAGTGCATGTTTTATGTAAGAGTCATTATTGAGCTTTATAATGGCTTAAAGTGTTTTGCTTTGTAAATTATGGGAGTAAAATTAAGTTTCAGCTGTGAGCTCAATTTCTTTGTTTTTATGCAAGTATAGATTCTCATGACTGCATTATTAAGCTCAATGTGTAAATGGATATCAAAAGAATAGCTTTAAAACAAACAAAAATGTGGAAATTAAAGCAGAAACTAAAACAAGCTGATTGAGAAAAGCAAGCGTTATAGATATACACAATCCTTTCAATCCTCTGCTCCAGTGAAGCCTAAAACGGTAAGAAACAAGGGCTATATTACCTAAATATAAAGTTCTACTGCTATTGATATTCTGAAATGCTACAATTTTCCATTTAAATAATAACTTTTTTTAAGAATAAGCTAAAAAAAGTTGCTAAAACTTGTACAGGTATTTCACCTTGCTGATTCCCACAGAATTAATAATAGGCTAAGCTGGAGAAAATTAAATTAATGCACATGTAGGGGTTTTCATTCTTAGCTAGTTTGGACAGGTTATCTCCCTCAACTCTTAATGAAAAATGAAGAGTCTGGCGTTAGTGTCAAATTTACTCTGTCTAGTCACAAAGAATTCATAATTCTGTGAATCTTAACAAGTAAAAAATACTGTCTCACATGTATCCATAGACCAATTTTAATGCAGTGCCATTCAAAAATCACTGAAGTTCTGAATGAAGTATTAGGTTATGCCAGAAAGAGTAACAAGCTATTATTTTAAATTATATATAACTCAAATTATGAAGAATAAGAAAAAACAGAAGTTAATATACAATGTGGGAATAATTCTTATTTGCTTATAATTTTGGTCATCCCATAACTTTAACCTATAACATAAACATCCCTTATTATTTCATTAATTAAATCTCTGTTCCCTCATGCCACCAAGCACTACACTTCACACCATACTGTTTTAATAAACTAATGATGCTATGTCTCTGCTGGTTAAGGTCCTTCAAAAAGTCATATCAAAGAATCAAGTCTGACCATTTTAACTTTATCTGTGTGCAACCATCATTTAGCAATAGGAAAAAGAATTATGGACATATGACAAAGTCAAGGAATGAGGTGCTGTTAATACATACATGAAAACTGTATTTATAACTCATCTGAGGGTCTTTATTTGAGAAGCAGTGCAACTTAACAAGAAAAGTCAATATAAACAAGTGGGTATTCTCACTGAAACTTGAGTGAAAATAATGTGACATTAGTCACAAACCTTGCCCCTTCATTAGGAAAGAGAACTCAAAGTCCTTACATTAATATGAAGGTTAGTATTGGTACTTTTGTATAATATTTTTCACTAAATTATTATCTGACAGCCACTGAGTTAGGCACTCCACATACACTGTCTTATCTCATTCCCAGACCAATTTTATGAACCTGTTATCATCTTCACTCCACATATGTAGAAAGTGGGATCAAGAGAAATAGTTGTTCAAGGTCATGTAGTTATGAGACTACAGAGTAGAAATGTAAAATGGAAATAGAATATCATTAAAAATAATAAAATAAAAGTATGATGCTGTCTACAGCCATACCACCCTGAACACACTCGATCTCGTCTGATCTTGGAAAAGTATGATGCTATTAAATTTCAACAAAGCTTGAAGAGATAATCTAAATCTGGTCAAGTGTCGAAACTTTAAATAGTAGCCAAGAAACAACACAAACTATTTTGATGGGAGGAAATGAATTGAGAATCACGTGCTTACACCATAGTTACTAAGAAAATAAAAGTCACAGGAGGGGCGGCAGCTCAGCGGGTTAAGCACACGTGGTGCTAAGCGCAAGGATCAGCATAAAGATCCCGGTTGGAGCCGCTGGCCGCTTCATAAGCAGTGAAGCAGGTCTGCAGGTGTCTATCTTTCTCTCCCCCTCTCTGTCTGTCTTCCCCTCCTCTCTACATTTCTCTCTGTCCTGTACAACAGCGACAACATCAGTAACAACAACAGTAACTACAACGACAATGAAAAACAAGGGCAACAAAAGGACAAATAAATAAATATAAAAAAGAAAATAAGAGTCATATGTTTGACAGAGTTTAAGAGCAGCATCCTGGAATAAATAAGTCTTTATAACCTGTATCCTGATAGAAATCACTAAAGTTAGGGCAGAAATAAATAACATTGAAAACAGGAAAACCATACAAAAGATCAATGAAAGTAAATGTTGGTTCTTCAAAAGAGTAAACAAAATCGACAAACCTTTAGCCAGACTCACAAAACAAAAAAGGGAGAAGACCCAAATAAATCAGATAGTAAATGAAAGAGGAGATATCACAACAGACACTGCAGAAATTCAACATATCATGCAAGGCTTTTATGAACAACTATATGCCACCAAGCTAAAGAACCTGGAAGAAATGAATGATTTCCTAGATACCTACCAGCTTCCAAAACTAAGTAAAGAGGAAGTGGATAACATGAACAGGCCCATCACAGCTAATGAAATTGAAACAGTTATCAAAAATCTTCCCCAAAATAAAAGTCCTGGACCATATGGTTTTACAAATGAATTCTACAAAACTTTCAAAGAAGAACTAATACCTCTACTTTTAAAAGTCTTCCAGAAGATTGAAGACACTGGAATACTCCCTGCCAGCTTCTATGAAGCCAACATCACCCTGATACCAAAAGCAGACAGGGACATAACCAAAAAAGAAAACTACAGACCAATATCTCTGATGAACATAGATGCGAAAATATTGAACAAAATTCTAGCCAACCATATATAGCAGTATATCAAAAAGATTGTTCATCATGACCAAGTGGGGTTTATCCCAGGCATGCAAGGTTGGTTTAATATGCGTAAGTCAATCAATGTGATCCACCACATCAACAAAAGCAAGACCAAAAACCACATGGTCATATCAATAGATGCAGAGAAAGCCTTTGACAAAATACAACATCCCTTTATGATCAAAACACTACAAAAAATGGGAATAGATGGAAAATTCCTGAAGATAGTGGAGTCTATATATAGCAAACCTACAGCCAACATCATACTCAATGGTGAAAAACTGGAAGCATTTCCCCTCAGATCAGGTACTAGACAGGGCTGCCCACTATCACCATTACTATTCAACATAGTGTTGGAAGTTCTTGCCATAGCAATCAGGCAGGAGCAAGGAATTAAAGGCATACAGATTGGAAGAGAAGAAGTCAAACTCTCCTTATTTGCAGATGACATGATAGTATACATGGAAAAACCTAAGGAATCCAGCAAGAAGCTTTTGGAAATCATCAGGCAATACAGTAATGTGTCAGGCTATAAAATTAACATTCAAAAGTCAGTGGCATTCCTCTATGCAAACACTAAGTTAGAAGAAATTGAAATCCAGAAATCAGTTCCTTTTTCTATAGCAACAAAAACAATAAAATATCTAGGAGTAAACCTAACCAAAGAAGTGAAAGACTTGTATACTGAAAATTATGAGTCACTACTCAAAGAAATTGAAAAAGACACAAAGAAGTGGAAAGTAAAATCTATTTCTCATACAGTTACAAATGATACCATATCTTAAAACAAACATGCCATCCAACTGAAATGATAAAACAAGTCCTACCAGTTAAGTTACTAACATTTCAACTGTGGGAACATACAGATTTAACCAAAGATGAAAAACTACAATACATTTATAATGCAAATATCTTCCTGCAGGAGTCAAGGTCATTTGAATGTATTTATGCACAGCTTCACAATATCTTTTTTCATCTGGCACATCTAGAAATCAGATTTCTAACATACAGTCTCAGGCCATACCACCCTGAAAATGCCTAATCTCGAAAAATTTATAACATATAAAATTTGGGTAAGAATTCATAGTTCTTACTTGCTATTTAAATTTGAAAGACAGTAAGTCTGATTTCCCATATAGCATTAGATTACCTAATACAGCATGTTAAGAATATTTGTATAAATATTTAGTTAAAGTTTTGTTGTAAGAACCACAAGCTAGAACGATTTGGCATTTGAAGTGCTTAAAGATAGAACTGAAATCGTTAAATTCGCAATGCAATTTGTTTACTGATAAATCAATTTAATTATTCAAGGTTATAAATAAGACTACTTACTAAATCAGCTCAATTTAATTAAACATTAATCAAGAATCGATAAAAAGCAATTGTACTATTGTTTATACAATGTTTACTTAGTGTAAACAATCTAAAATGATAGAGTAACAATTAAAAATAAGTTTGAAGTCCTATAGCTAAAGGTCCGGTATAATGGAACTATAAAGTTGTCTAAATAAATAAAACTAGGAAAGAGGAAGGACAGAAAAAGTAAATATAGGGTACAGAAAACCATGAGATTAGTGACCCTGCAGCGCAATTTGAGGTCAGGATGTAGCTATCTCCAGTCTTGTTCCATTCTTTCAAGATTGCTTTGGCAATCTTAGGTATTTATTGGTTCCAGATAAACTCTGTTTTTTGTTTGTTTATTTATTTGTTTGTTTAGGGTTTTATTTTATTCCTTTAAAAAACTGATGGGACCTTGAGAGGACCTATATTAAATCTACATATGGCTCTATGTAGGATAGTCATATTGACAATGTTTTCCAATAATACAACACAAGGTATTTTTCCATTTCTTTGAATCTCTTTCTATTTCCTTGAATAGTGACTCATAATTTTCAGTGTGTTAGTCCTTCACCTCCTTTGTTAAGTTAGTTCCTAGTTACTTGACTGTTGGCTTTTTTTTTTTCCTGTTAGAGTACAGGGATTGATTTTGTGATTTTTTTTTCCTAAGTATTTGCACAGAGGAAAGCAACTGATTTTTGCATATTGATTTTTGAAGTCTGCCACCTTACTAAATTTCTTGTAATTTCCAGGAGTTTCTACTGGGTTCTTTAGGTTTTTCTAAGTATATGATCATATCATCTGAAAATAATGACAGTTTTACTTCTCTTCCAATATGCATCTCTTTAATTTCATTCCCTTGCCTTGCCTAGTTGCTATGCCCAAGACTGCATTCAATAGTAATGGTGATAGTACCTGACAGAAGAGGTAAAAATGATGTCTGACAAAAAGGTTCAAAACATTAAATGAAAAAAGAAAATCTCTTCAACAAATAGTGGTGAGGAAATTTGGTTGAAAAGTTCAGATAAATGAAACGGGACCACCACATAACACTGTCACGAAAGTCAACTACAAATGGATCAAAGACATGGACAGCAGGCCATAAGCTATCAAATCCATAGGAGAAAACATTGACAGAATACTTCATAATCTGTGCTTCAGAAATGTCTTCAAAGACTCACATCTAACAGCAAGGAAAACAAAAACAAAATAAACCAATGAGAAAACCTTCTGCACAGCAGAGAGAACCATCACAAAAACAGCATCTTACATAAACATCCCCCAAATATAAAAGGACAAATGTAACTAACTCAAAACTTAGAAATAGAATTCTAAGTACTTTTTATGTAGCATGAAATAGAAATTTAGTATCTTTCTTCTATATTTCCAATAGCTGTATAATAAATTCCTAAATATGCATGACTCTTTCATACTCTTATGTTCTACCAGATTTGTTTACATATGCAACTCTATCAAACTGATTTTTAAACATTTGCTTATATAAAATTCTCCATTAATTGGATTTGTTCCCAGCCACTTCTTTTACAAAAAAAAAAAAAAAAAATACTTGGCTACTTACCCACTCAGATAAATTTAGCCATATAATTTCCAAATACAAGAACAGCGTAGCGCTGAATTTAATTGATTTTACTATCTTTAAGTAACTCTGATAGACAGAAGCACTTAACATGGTAACTTCCAATTATTGCACTTGTCCCTTCTGTACTCAATGAAGCCAAGTCAATTCCTTCACTGCTGTCACTTTACAAGACTGTGAACAGTATTAGCGAATTTGCTTGCACATCTCATTTAATAAACTTGGAAAGAATGGTTTTGGCAATCTACTAAGGTTAAATCCATGGTCATCAACACAAAAAAGTAAACACTATACTTAAAAATGGTCACATGGGGGCCAGGTGGTAGCTCACCTGCTTGAGTTCACACACTACAGTGCACAAGGACCCAGGTTCAAGCCCCTGGTCCCCACCTGCAGGGGGAAAGCTTCACGAGTAGTGAAGCAGGGTAGCAGTTGTTTCTGTCTCTCTCCCTCTCCGTCTCCTTCCTCCTCTTCTGGCTGTCTCTATCCAATAAATAAGTAAATAAAGATAATTTAAAAAAAAATAGTCACATGGTTTTTCACCAAAGCCAACCCCACAATTGTAAAATAATGTTATGAAAACATTACAGTGCTATTGGAATTATCTTTACTAAGATTTCCAAAGAATATTTCTGTGTAGAGAGAATCTCTTTTATATATTGTTATGCTTGTGGAGAAATCCAAGTTCACTTCCTTTATTATAGCATTTTTGCATGCTTTTTTCCTTATGTAACCTAATATAATATAATGACATTATATTATTTGTTATTATTTCTCTAAACACAAAGCAGACACTTTTGTGGTTTAAAGTAAATGTAGCACTCAGTCATGCATGCCACTTTGTGGGGGGGGAAATGAAGTAGTAGCTATGGGTAACAACAATTGCATGAACAAATTCTGAAAGAACTCATTGCAGTAAACATCCCTTCTATGTGGAGAAAGATAATTAGTTACTGACCCATTGTGGTGTGAGAAAAGTACACTAGGAGCTGACCACTAAGTTAGGAACTTTTGGTCCTGTTCCTTATTTCCTACAATAATGGCCATAATGTTTTCATCTCAGGTAGATAGAAAGCTTAATTTTTCCATCTAACATATAATGCATCTAGTCATTCTGTGCGGTGTCATTTTGCTGTCATTCAACACACAAAAGCAGATGTTTCTTTGCCCACCTTCCTTTGTCTCCATTGCAAGTCTTGCAGGGATTTTTTGAATGAGCTCAAGACAATTTCATCTTATCAGTCTTTCCTTTTGATGAACGTTCAGGGACTATAATAAAGTAGGGCATGGTGGAAGGGGACAAAAAGAAAGGCATTGTATTCTGAGGTGTGAAGTCAAGTGCACTGAAAAGAGACAGGCAGAGCTTAGGGAAATATTCACACTAGAAAAGTAGAATGACAGCCGAGATCTACACATGCAATACACATATTGATTGCGGAGGAAAATTTTATCTTATACAGAAAAAAAAAAATCCACAAGGTTTGTAAATAGCACCATTAGAGGATATGCTAATTTCCCATCCAAATCAACTTTGCTTCTCCTTCCCCCACAGCATTTTGTTGTTGTTGTTGTTGTTAACGGAACATAGTCAAACAATTAAAGATAACATTATACAGTTCCTCTTCCAGTCAATGATTGTGAGAAGATGTGTAGATGGAAATGAACCTTATAACTTCTGAGTTATAAAAAGGGCAGCACCTTTCATCTTTCAGCCTGAAACCTACCCTCGTGATGATACCATGTTGTCTTAAAAATTCGAACAATTCTTTTCTTTCTTTCTTCCTTTCTTTCTTCCTTTCTTTTTCTTTTTCTTTCTTTCTTTCTTTCTTTCTCTTTCTTTCTTTCTTCTTTCTTTCTTTCTTTTTCTTTCTTTCTTCCTTCCTTCTTTCCTTCCTTTCTTTTCTTCTTCCTTTCTTTCTTTTTTCTTCCTTTCTTTCTCTCTTTTTTTAGCTTAGGGATTTTTACCTTAATGTTTTCAATCACTTTATTGGGAGAAATATGATTTGCAAGACAATTTTTGTCACAGGCATATTATTTATCTCTCCATGATGGGTGTATGCCTATCACAACTGTCACCAATTGACATCTCCCTCTGGGATAGTACAACTGGGTTCCCAGCAACCCTTCAAAGCTAGAAGGACACAGTGTTCCTGAGTGGTTCTGTTCTGCAAGGACTAAAAGTTTAGTATGTTTATTTAAGCAACTGTATTAGTGGGGCCTCTGTTACAGAGACTTAGACTTAACTATAACTGAAGCAAGGGTGTACATGTAAGTTTGCTATTCATTGTAAAATATGGAGAAAATTGTATTAAGACAATGAGGACAATTTCAGGGATGAGTAAAGCTGAAACAAAAGAATTATGTAAACAAATTATCTGTAGCTCCATAAGGCTAGGGAGATAATAACTGCTTTAGAAGGACTTAATTCTCAAAACTAAAATATTTCAAATCCTTCATATATATTACTGGGAAAATATAAAGTAGGAAGTAGGATCATAAGCAATAAAGATATAAAGTTTGAAATGGACTAACAAACTAGTTTGCAATCTGAGATAAAAAGGAGGCTGAGAAATGAGCTGAAACTGAAAAGAAACTAAAATTTTAAATTAGATTTCAATCTGCTTATCAGAAGTTTAACAGAACTAGAATCTCATGATAGAAAGTCAATCAGTCAGGCAGAGTGAAATGGAAAATGATATTTAAATGACAGAAGAAAAGCAGGCATGTTATAAGATAAAAATGAGGAAGTGAACAAATATAATCACCTCTATGTAAAACCGTGGTAATAGTGGTAATTTTTTTGAGTTACAAGTTTAGAGAATAAATTTACTGAAATGTCCAAGAAGAGAATTTTTTTTACTACTTACAAAGAAATGAAACCATTGCTTTAAGTACCTAGTGCTGTATATATATATATATATATATATATATATATATATATATATATTAAAGAATGAATGAATGAATGAAAGAAAAACTGAGTGATCCCAAACAAAGAAAGAAGATTATGGCAAAAGTATTCTCAATGAACTATTGTTTTTCTGTGAATGTAGTAAAATCTTAACTAATATTTAATATCTCAGAACATAAACTATGTGTGGACTCTGAAAATTAGCTGATTTTATATACTTCTGTCTTTCTAGACCTGAATTAAATACTAGATTTTAAAGCACTTAAAGTAATATTTTATACTAGTTTAGTATTTTTTGAGCTGAATAATGAAAAAGAAAGAAGTAAAGGAAACGAGGTGATGATGTGTAATATGAGAGCAAAGTAGTACCAATCAGAAGACAGGGCAAACCAATGGAAACTTGAGAAAATATCTGAACTCCACACAGTAAAGTAGACACAATGTTCAAATTAATATTGGGATATCCAAAGACCCAATGCCATCATTTTATGTGTTTCTGGAGCTAGAGCCCAGGGCCACAAGGATACAAGGAGTGCAAGGATGCACTCTACCACTTAGCCCTGCATTAAGAACCCACACTATTTTAGAGCAATTGATAATCTACATAAATGGACAACTCTTAGGAAATGATGGTTTAGAGGTAAATAATTAAGTTTTCAGCTTTGCACAAAAGACAGTAAAATGTTATTGATTTTCTTGAATATAATGCCATTAGTTTAAAACCCACAATTTAATAGTGAAAAAAAAATACAAGTGTGATCTGAAAATGCTGATCTTCTGTCACCATATTAAAAAGTCTAGACACGGACTAAGAGAGAGTCGAGTAGGTAGAGCATAGACCTCACCCTTTCTGGGATCCTGTGTTCGACCCCCAGTGTCACATGGGAGTGTCATGGACAGCATTAAAAGCGAAGTACATTACAGTTTGCAGTGAGTACCTCCCTAACACTTCCTCTCCACTATTCCAAGCTTGGGATCCATGATTGCTCAACAAATTGTTTGGCTTCGTATGTTAACTCTCTTTTCAATCACCAGGTTCCAGATGCCACCAGGATGCTGGCCAGGCTTCCCTGGACAGACGACCCCACCAATGTGTCCTGGAGCTCTGCTTCCCCAGAGACACACCCTACTAGGGAAAGAGAGACGCAGACTGGGAGTATGGACCGACCAGTCAACGCCCATGTTCAGCGGGGAAGCAATTACAGAAGCCAGACCTTCCACCTTCTGCAACCCTCAACGACCCTGGGTCAATGCTCCCGGAGGGATAGAGAATGGGAAAGCTATCATGGGAGGGGGTGGGTTATGGAGATTGGGTGGTGGGAACTGTGTGGAGTTGTACCCCTCCTACCTTATGTTTTTGTTCATTAATCCTTTCTTAAATAAAAAATAAAAAATAATAATTAAAAAAAAGGGACTCTGGTGGTTCAGTCTTGCCCTCTCTCTTCCTCTTCTCTCTCTGTATCTTTTTCTTTTTCTCTCTCACTTTAAGTATATAGGATAAAAAAAAAAATCATTGGGGGTGGTATGGGTGGGGAGGAAGGCAGCAGTGCAGAGGGTTAAGCACATGTGATAGAGCCACAAGCGCCAGCTTAAGAAGCCCAGTTGCAGGCCCCTGCTCTCCAAGGGCAGGGCGCGTCACCTCACAAGAAGTGAAGTAGGCATGCAGGTGAATATCTTTCTCTCCCCTCTCTGCCTTCCCCTCCTCTCTCAATTTATCTCTATCTCTGTCCTAACCAATAACAGCAACAGGGCAAAAATGGGGGGTAAATGGCTTCCAGGAGCAATGGATTCGTACAGGTACTGGGGCCGGTGATAACCCTGAAGACAAAAAAAAAAAAAGAAAAGAAAGAAAAATAATCAACCAGGATATCAGCATCATCGCACATGTCCGCAATGACCCAGCTCAGCAATATCATACATTTGTGAGGCCATAAGTCAAGTTCCTGCTACCACACAATAAACAAATAAATAAAACAAACTCTCCATTACGTTCCCCTTTTTGAAGTGCTCTCTGTTCTTTGGAATCTGTGGCACCAGAAATTATTGTTTTTGCTTCCTTTGTTATTCTTGTTTAATGGCTCTACTGCCACTTTTCAATCCCTTTGAGTCAAGGTTCTCTAAACTACAGCTCCTGGGCTGAAGCTGACCTGTTTTTTTTTTCACAAATAAAAGTATCTTCTCAAAACTGAACACTTTTCCTTATGTGCTAACTTGCTGTCTATGGTTGATTTCTCCCCACTCAACAGTGGCACAGTTGAGTCATCACCACAGAGACCATATTAGTTACATTTTTTTTTTTTGGCCTCCAGGGTTATTGCTGGGGCATGGTGCCTGCACTAGGAATCCACTGCTCCTGGAGGCCACTTTTTTCCTTTTGTTGCCCTTGTTGTTTTATCATTGTTGTGGTTATTATTGTTGTTGTTATTGACTTACAATTTTGTAAAATATTTACTGTCTGACCCATACAGTAGAAGTTCACTGGTCCTACTTTGAGTGCTGCCATTTTGTTAACCCTTTGTCCTGATCTTTTTCTATTCTATTCTCAATGTTTTCTCTGAGAATTTCATCTAATTTGAAACTTCATATGTGCACAACTTAGCTGTAGGACTGACCCCTTATACTTCAATTCTGACTCTCTAGCTCAAGACTCATGAATTCTCCATCATTCTTAGTAGTTTTGTTTCTCCACAAATAGAATCACTCTTCACCTGCTTTAAAAAATAATAATAAGAGGATTTTAAGGCTTCTTTTCTTATTATTCCAAGATCATAGACTCACTTCCCTTTGCCACCCACATTACCTCAGGTTCACTTGATTTTACTCCATGTGCTCTCTCACCCAAGCTACCACCATTTCTTCTATGAACTACTGACACATGGTTAGTTGATATTTTTGCATATGGTCTGTATTATCTTAAATCCAAACTTTTCACTGAAACATAATTATTCTGAAAAGCTAAAGATCAAATATATAGTTACATCCAATTATAGTCTTTGATATCTAGTAAGTAAGTAACTAGTATTTGTGTGAATAGATAAAATAGTTATCAACTACAAGATATTAAGCTATAGTAGAAACATAATAGATTTGAATTCACTTGATAATAACTATGGGAGGTATAATTTTCAAAATTCATGTTATAGATTCTTAAAAAATATTACATTTAATAATACATCAGAGATTCCAAATATACCTTCACATTTAATCTATTTCCAAATATACCTTCACATTTAATCATTCTTTTTTGCACATAGAACTAGACTGTATTTGCCATTTTGATTTTGATTTTTCAGCTACTTATATATAAAACACCTCTAGAAAATGGAACGTGAGAGGTGATGACTATATTCTAAACCTTACTTCTTGAAACCTTCCATTTCTTATCCTTCACTCTTTCTACTTCTTAAATAATGAAAAATCAAGGTGGTAACTTTGATGTTTAAGGTCACAAAGACAAATAACAACTAAAAAAAAAAACAGGTTTCTGATCAGCACAGAAAGTAAATATATATATATATATATGGAGAGAGTATATACACAATATGTATTCATGTACGTTTAATTGAACTCCTAAAATGTTAAGTATTGTAAAAGCAATCAAAGAGGGAGCCGGGCGGTAGCGCAGCGGGTTAAGCGCAGGTGGCGCTAAGCACAAGGACCGGCATGAGGATCCCCGTTCGAGCCCCCGGCTCCCCACCTGCAGGGGAGTCGCTTCACAGGTGGTGAAGCAGATCTGCAGGTGTCTGTCTTTCTCTCCTCCTCTCTGTCCTCCCCTCCTCTCTCCATTTCTCTCTGTCCTATCCAACAACGACGACATCAACTACAACAACAATAACTACAACAACAACAACAACAAAAGACAACAAGGGCAACAAAAGGGAAGATAAATAAATAAAAAATTACAAAAAAAAAGCAATCAAAGTGCTAAAATAACACCATTAAGTTCAATAAAGAAGCAGGATACAAGATGAATACACAAAAATCTGTTACATTCTTATACACAATATAAGTCCAGGGAAAGGGAAATGAAGGAAGCAATCCCATTTAGCACTAAATCCAAGAAGATAAACTAGCTTGGAGTCAACCTAAGTAAGGAAGTGATTTCAAAAGAAAGAGAAAGTACCTTCTCATCCAGAACAGTTTAGTAGACAAAATGATCAGAAAAATATCTTCTATAAAACCCTTCTATAATAATGAAGGAAAATGATAATGATAGAAATAACTCCTACCTGAATCCTGTAAACAAGCAAATGCTACCTTTTAAAACAGGAAATGACAGGTGTTGGTGAGGTGAGGAGAAAAATGAACTCTGTTAACACTGCTGGTGGGAATGCAAACTGGTAAAATCCCCCTTGGAAGGCTGTATGGAGAATCTTTAAACAAATAAAAATGGAACTCCCTAATGACCCAGAAATACTGCTCTTAAGCACTTATCCAGAGAACAAGCAAGCACTAATCTGAAGGTATATATGCACCCTTATGTTCATAGCTGCATTATTCACAATAGCCAAACTGTGGAAGCAGCTTAAATGCCCATCAACAGATGACTCCATAAAGCAGTTGTAGGGTACACACTCTATGGAATACTACTGAAAAAGATGAATGACAACCTACCAGATGGTTTCACTCATATATGGAATCAAGAGAACTGATACACATAAACTTGAAAGACAAAAAAACTTTTAAAAAAAGATTTTATGAGAACTACAGTGGTTATCTTTGGGAGGTGGGAAGGTGAGGACACAGGACTTTGGTGTTGGGTGCAGAGTGCAGAACTGAACTACATCCTGTAATGTTACAATCTTGTGACTCATTATGTCTGTGACATTGGGCACAGATATGCCATCACCCTCGCTGTGTTTGTCTAAAGGCATCTCCTGAACTGTGCTTTCAAAATCCACTAAAATTTAGTTACATATTTAAACAACAAAAACAACAGAATCAAAATTACATGGAAGATAAATGCTAAGAATGATTTAAGAACATTTTGAAGAATTTTAGAAGTTGGCCAAGGTCAAACAGCATATTTCAATATTAATCATATGTACAAGGCATAAAGAGGAAATATATCACAAGTAAAATAAATCTTGAAGAATAATGAACAGATAAATATGCAAACACAAATCATCACATGCAATATATTTAAAATTAGGCTCTAGAGGGAAAAATATATGCGAACAAATCAAGTAATACAATTGACTCTTAGCTTTATTAACATAGATGAAAGTTTGGATTAGTAAAATGGTAGCAGTGTGTTAAGCAAAAGTTTCTAAGGAACAGAAGTTGTATGCGGTAATTTGAAAAGAGCCCAAATGCTGTGAGCAGAAACAGAATTTTTTGATAGATCAAAGTAGCATCTTCTATTTCATGCCTTTCTGCAGAACAATTAAGGATTTCATTATTAAACATCTGGTATGTTAAGGCTTTAATTTTAAATGAAACAAAAATAAAAAATAGTATCTCAGGATGGCATTTGAGTTATCATAAATAGGAGAGCTTGTTTATACCAGAATGACAAGTTCTACTACAAAGTCTTGGTAAAGGAGGCCTTGATAAATTGTGTTGAGATACTCAGAGGAGGTAATGAGTCAACCCAAAATTCTCTCATTAGACAAGACCATAATATTTGTGAAGTTATGGTATTTGCTATCAATTAAAATATTGAAAAAAGCTAAACTTGAGAATTTCTCTTTCACAACAGGACATGATACAAGACTTTGCCTGTCTTAATATTTCAGCAAAATAGGGAAACATTAAAAGATATGTATTTAAGCTTTAAAAACAGGGCTCACTACTAGTATGGTGAAAACAGCACTAATTAGTAGAAGACTGTTTACAAGAAATGAGAAATACATATATATTTTGGTAACAGCCTGTATGAAATTTTCTGCAAATATTTCTTCTTCAGTCAAAATATTTTTAGCTGATAAGATGCCTCAGGGGAGAGGCAAAAGAAGAAACTAGTGGTAAATGAAATCCATCACTTGCATTTTATTTACAGAGTTTTCAGAGAAACATTAAAATATCCCCCAAAGAAAAAAAAAGGTGCTTTGGACAGAAGCACGTAATTTCATTTGGACAAATCACCAAAATATTTTAAAATTTTAGGTGATTTTGTTCCTAGACTATGAAATTAAAAATATTGGTTGTAAATAGGGCACCAAAGTAAAAACCCAGTGGTGAGGGGTAGGCATGTAGCTTCCTGGGCCAGTGGGGGGTGGGAGTGGGCGGGAGGGATGGGTCACAGTCCTTTGGTGGTGGGAATGGTGTTTATGTACACTCCTAGCAAAATGTAGACATATAAATCAGTAGCTAATTAATATGAGAGGGGGAAATCAATTGTATGTCTCAAAGTTTCTCAAAAGACAAACTGAATCTTTTTAATATATAGGCTATGTATTTGATATGCGGACTCTCTCAAAAGCCTAGACCAAGTAGATTAGAAGCTTCCAATAGCACAGCTATATACAAGATACTGGGTACTGTCCAGCAAACCATAACAAAGGGACTTTTCAAAGTTAACCCAATTAACAAATAATGTGATGATAATATTAACTATTGAGTGTCTTTTTGAACCCTAAGACAGCAGGAACCTCACATCTTCACTATAGAGCCCCTACTTCCCCCAGTCCTGGAACCCTTGGATAGGGCCCACTTTCCCGTATGCATCTCCCAATCCAAACCAAATAACATTGCATCTGCCGATCACAACCTAACCAAAGCAACGATTGCTACCTCAACATGTTTCACCTCAGAATGTATCCAGAGACTTCACGTGTGGAATGACAACCCTTCAGCTTCATTACTCGGGTGAGACCTTTCCTTTAATAGTACACTCTAATTTCATCTCAGGTAGTTCACTTTCTAACAAAGTCCCATAACCTAGATATACACCAGTTTCTGTGAGAGAGAGCTTATGTGCACACGTATCCATAAACTACTGCAAAATATATACCTGAAAGCAGGACTACACTAGAGTTTGCAGTGAGTACCTCCCTAACACTTCCTCTCCACTATTCCAAGCTTGGGATCCATGATTGCTCAACAAATTGTTTGGATTCATATGTTAACTCTCTTTTCAATCACCAGGTTCCAGATGCCACCAGGATGCTGGCTAGGCTTCCCTGGATTGAAGACCCCACCAATGTGTCCTGGAGCTCAGCTTCCCCAGAGTCACACCCTACTAGGGAAAGAGAGAGGCAGACTGGGTGTATGGACCGACCAGTCAACACCCATGTTCAGCGGGGAAGCAATTACAGAAGCCAGACCTTCTACCTTCTGCAACCCTCAATGACCCTGGGTCCATGCTCCCAGAGGGATAGAGAATGGGAAAGCTATCAGGGGAGGGGGTGGGTTATGGGGATTGGGTGTTGGGAATTGTGTGGAGTTGTACCCCTCCTACCTTATGCTTTTGTTCACTAATCCTTTCTTAAATAAAAAATTAAAAAAAAAAATATTGGTTGGCTAAGTTTCACTTTGTTCCATAACCCTTAACGAAAGATCTTCAGAAGAACTCTGAATGTAGAGAATTATGTACACTGACCTCCAACTTCATAATTGTTTCTTTGATGTTTTCTTCTCTATTCTGTTTTTAAAGCAACAATCTTAGACTTTGAATAAAAGTTGAATCATGAATTCCAGGATAATTGGTATATGGTTGTTAAGGAAGAACACAGAACTGTTTCACTTATGCTTAAATTTGATTCACATTTTTATGAGCAATGCTGCGTGATCCTACTAGTATGCCATATATGCCATATCTGAAAAGTATTTTGCAGATCACCAGAACAGTCTTTTATTATGAAGTAAAGCACAGAGTTGGAGGAGAATCAGAGTGACTTCTACTCCCATAACCAAATCATGATGTCATCGAAAAGTTGAAGACCTCACAAATGCTATAGATCTTTTCTCTGAGTAGTGAAGATTCATCAGAGAAGTCTCTGATCACTCAGAGAAGGTGAAGCTCTCTTTGACCTTAAACTAATTTTTCTCTCTGAGAAGCGAGAAAGTTCAAGCATACCATAGTCCTACTTGTTAATTTCCACTCATTGTTCCTGTTTTCACAATCTATTCTACACCTTCTTTTTTCTTTTATGTCCAGTATTTAAATTGAGAACATCTTAAAATTTTCTAAAGAATATATTTTTCCCTGGGGCAAGAGGAGGAGATATCCATATGGATGCATGGGGAATGGAAGAAAATCGAGAGATAAAATCCCCTCTACATTTTCAAGAAGACTTCTATTTCTAGAACTGCTCCTCCCCTCAACTCTCTACAGTTCCTAGCCTTCGTGTACAGAGTCTTGAGGAATCCTACAGAATTATTTTCCCACTTAAATGTCCACATGTTCAACTCCTTCTATGGAAATTTTGTTTTTACTTTATTCAATCACTAGTACATCCTTTTGTAAAACATCGAGATTTAAAATTTGCTACCTTTCCTATTATTTTTATTCCTATAGGTTAGCAATGATTTTTGTTTCATTATAATTCCATACAGTTTCCGGTGCTAGAGTTCCAAATCCCATCCCTTTTATTGGAAGCTTCCCTATTCTTTATCTCTCTGAGAGTATGGACCAAAGATCTTAACAGAGTGCAAAACGTGGAAGTCCTGGCTTCTGTAATTGCTTCTCCGCTAGACATAGGTGTTGACAGTTCAATTCATACCTCCACCCAGTTTCCATCTTTCCCTACTAGTGGGGTAGAGCTCTGGGGAGATGGGGTTCCAGGACACATTGGTGAGGTCATCTGCCCAGGGAAGTCAGGTTGGTGTCAAGGTAGCTTCTACAACTTGGTAGCTGAAAAGCTTTAAGATATAAAGCAGACCCTAGATCCCCTTCTCACCTAGTTCCTATTTCACTTCCCCAATCACTCCAAGTCTAACCCAGTTAGATAAAGTAAGGGCTAAAAAGCAGGATAAGGACAAGTGACCAGCACACTTTAATAATGGCCATCTTGGTCACTACCAGGCCACATCATTATCTGGGGCCCTAGTCAGGGAATCTTGGGATTCTCACATAGGTATGATGGGCCTAGATCTCTAACAGATCCCTCTCTACACCATCACTGGTCATTCCCATCAGAAACAACATCATAAACCCTCTTTGTGGGCCTCTACAGGACCTTGCCCTCAATGTAGAATAACAGTGGGAGAAACTGCCCCACTCTCTGAAAGGAGGCTGGGTCAACATACTCTGCCACTTGAAGAAAACTGGTTCTGAAATGAGTGCAGCCTAGTTATTACCATTCGATGTGGGCTCAGACTGACAGGGATGCAGAGGTTACACAGGCTCCTGTGCTAAATGCTAACAGATATGGGCCCTGGGTCAGATCAGTGGGGTTTAAAGTTAATAGTATTTATATACTTTTCCCATATTTGAAAGCTATTCTCTGCCCTGATCCAGCTCTCTGTTCCTATTCTCAACTTTGACACCATCTTCCCAGACAATATTTGTAGCCCACCTGCATGTTAGCTGTTGGGTACAGGCAAAAGTAGTAAAGTCACGGGTACCTTGGAATAGACCTAAAGTAGACTTCCTAGCTTCATCCAACATGAAGACCCCAAATCTCACCTGCTAACATTTGCTTTACTAGAGCACTCACTGTTCAACACTGACGTATGGTGGTCGTGGGGATTGAAACTGGACATCAGTGTCTCAGACAAAGTCCTGTTTTATCTCCCCAACCCCTCTTTATTGAATTATAATAGTCCATTTTTTTTGCTTTTATTATGACTTCTTGATTTGTTACTGTCCTGCTATTTAAAATATTTCCTTTCTTCCTTCTTTCCTTTCTTTCTTTTTTACTTTTATTTTTGTTATACTTATTGTTGTTGAATAGGACAGAGAGAAATCGAGGAGAGGGAAAGACAGAGAGGAGGAGAGAAAGATAGACACCTGCTTCACTGCTAGCGAAGCAACGCCCCTGCAGGTGGGGAGCCAGGGACTCGAATTGGGATCCTTACACTGGTCCTTGCACTTTGTGCCATGTGAGCTTAACCCGCTGTGCTACCGCCCAGTCCCCCAGATATGTTTTTTCTTATGTCCTCTATTCTATTTTCCATTATCTTTTAGGAAAAAAAAATCCAATCTTGAGCAGCTTGCTCTATAATTATGTTCCTGGGTCCAGGCAGTGGTACCAGGTAGAAAGCACATATTACCATGCACCAGGACCAGGGTGCAAATCCCAGTCTACATCTGAAGGGGGCATCTTCAAGAGTACTGGTGTAGTGCTGTAGATGCTTTTCTTCCTCTCTCACCCTTTCTCCCACTTTCTCCCACTTCAATTTCACAGGTGAAGCTTATTCTTCAAAGCTTCTTCTTTTTTTAAAAAAACCTTTTTGAAATATATATAAATCTTGTCCTAATCACCTTCCAGCTTTATGACTCAGCCTTAGGAATAAAATCTTCGAACTGAACAGATAAAAGGAGATAAAGTCCCAATTTCCCAATCTCCATGGGAGGGTGCAAATCTAATTTTAATTGAGGCCAAGTTAGCACAAGAACAGATGGCCTAATAAAGGAAAGATAATTTGTAAACTTCTAACTGCAAAAATGTGCCCCACAAAGTCCACCATTGCCTTAACATCCTCCAATACTTTGTCACTAGCTGACCCTTGTGCCTGAGAACTCTCTCACTATTTGTTTCCAGAGTGGGGATCAGTCTCTCTCACCTTTCCCAATAAAGTCAGCTTCCCATTTAACTTTGTCTGGCACAGTATTTACCGTCATGAAGCCAACTAACGACTTCTGATTGCTATGTGAGAAAACCATCTATTGTTCCTACATTATTAGAAATACAATTATTTAGATTTATAAAATTTTATTTTAACAATTCTGGCGGCTCTGTAGTACAGAATATACAAACTTGATTTGGGCCACTAAAGTGACATTACCCAGAAAAGCACGGATGTGTCCTGAGAAGACTAAGAACTAACAGGTTGAGATTTATTTAAAACAAATGACTCCAGTGATGTTTTCTTTTGATAGAATTGAAGCTCCATTCATATTCTTGATGTAATTACCTAGGTAATATAGTGTGAAAATGCATTCCCCCTGCCTCATTTATTTGTCTCTTTAGCCTTGCTACCTTCCTTATGCAGAAATATTTGAGTTTGTTCTTACTTCACTAGGCAGACAACCTCATCAACACTTCCTGGTACCTCACTGCTCCAGAACCCTACCAAACTAGGGAAAGAGAGAAGCAGGTTGGAAGTATGGATCGACCTGTCAACGCCCATAGCCAGCAAAGAAGCAGTTAAAGAAGCCAGAACTCCTACTTTCTGCACCCCAAAAAGAATTTTGGTTCATACTCGCAGAGGGTTAACAGTAAGGAAATTCCCAATGGAAAGGATGAGACACAGAACTCTGGTGGTGGGAACTGTTGGAATTGTACCCCTGTTATCTTATAGCCTTGCAAATCAATAATAAATCACTAATCATTTTTTGAAAAAAAAAATTTTCGGTTTGATGTAGTCTCACTTGTAGTACAAACTGGCCAAAGGACTTGAATAGACATTTCTTTAGCATAAACATGGAAATGTCTAGAAGACACAAAAATAACCAATATTTTTTAAAATTTAAGAATTACTAATCATTAGGAAAATTAAAATCAAAACTACAATGAGTTACAACTTTAATCCCATCATAATAGCTATTGATTTTTGTATATTTTAAATTTTATTTATTTATTTATTTTGGATAGAGACTGAGAGAAATTGAGAAGACTGAGGAGCTAGAGAAGGGGAAGAGAGATACCTGCAGCAATGCTTCACTGCTCATTACACTTTTCCTCTGCTGGTGGGGACCAGAGGCTTGAACCTGAGTCCTTGTGCAGTATAATGTGTACATGAGGCACACCATCTGGCCCCCAGGATGCCTACTGTTACATTAAAAAATCACAAATAATATAGATAAATTGGAGACTTTGCACACTACTTTGGTAATGTAAAATGCTGCAACTGTAATGTAAAATAGTTTTAAGGATTAAAAAAATAAAAGTGTAACTGCCATGTGATCTGGAAATAACACTTCTGAGTACTTATCATTAAGAGTTGAAATAAGGATCTCAAAGATTTTTTACTGCTTTGTAGCATTATTCACAACAGTTAGATACAGAAATGTAGTTAATGTTCATTAAGAGAGGAATTGATAAAGAAATTGTGGCAATACATACGATGAAATATTATTCAGCCTTGAAAAATTCAGTATATAAAACATGTGTAAGTGAAATTAATCAGCCACAGAATGACAGAAAGGGGGTGGGATACAAAGATTTATTATTCAATGGAAAAATGTCAGTGACACAAGATGGTCAAGCTCTAGATGCCTGCTGTACAACACATGCACTGCCATTGTAAATCTTAATACCACTGTGATGCCTGGCTGTAACCTCTGTGAAAGCAGATTAAAATTTTATGAAAACTCATTTCTTATGAAGTGTTATGAGTACACTTAAAATTCCTATTATTAAAAAAGAAAAGGAATTCATTAGACTGGAAGTTTGAAGAGTGCTGATCATATGACAAAATTCTGATAGCTGAATACAAGTCTCTTACTTTGGAAAGTTGATATTTAATATTATGTGGATAGTTTAATAGTTGTTATATTTATGTATAACAATAAAACCGTGAGCTAAGAGTCCCTGGTTTGACAGCAGAGATGTAAATGAATAAAGTTCAGAAATTGGGATCTTTAAGGTTTGAAAGTAAACTGCTCTCTAACATAAGACATGGAAAACAGACTGAAAATGCATACAGACAAGAAAAAATGTCTTAGGTTTCAGTTTATCAGGGAAATGGACTACCGAGGCCTCACATCTACTTTTGAAATGGTTTCAACCGCCATTTAGTTGAAGGAAGAAAAATGAGAGAGTGATGAGTGAGGGGTAGGTGTGGGAAGGTGGGAGGAGACCATATTATGAGGTAGGTATCCTTTCTGTTACACCTCAGCTACTGTATATTCTGAGTCTAGGCACCAGATATACTATGCCAACCTTGGGCAAATCTTAGGCCATGTTGACAAGATTCATAAGGAAAGGCTGAGGGGGACAGGCCATGGTGGCATCTGGTTAAGTGCACACATTATAGTGCACAGGGTCCTGGGTTCAAGCTTCCGGTCCCCATCTGCAGAGGAAAACTTCACAAGTGGTAAAGTAGTGCTGCAGGTGTCTCTCTGTCTCTTTCCCTCTCTATCTTCTCCTTCTCTCTCAATTTTTCTCTGTCTCTATCCAATACTAAATCAAAAGGTGGTGGTGGTAGGGGGAGCCTGTCATGTTCCTGAAAACAGTATAGTTTTAAGGGGAGGTCCTCAACTTTTGATCTCAATTCCTGGTCCTGCTCTGCTTTGTAACCTTGAGTAATTTATTCAACAATTCTTGTTTTAATTTCTGCATTTATAATGAATAATAACATTCTCAATAAGCTTCTTCTTTTTAAATCACTTTTGTCCTTCCAAACATAATCTAATAGTTAAACAAACAGAAGAGTTAACCAAACTCACCGGTAGGAACTCAAATGGTATGGTCAATTATCTTACTATAAATCACTTGAAGTTTAAAGGTTTCTGTTCCTCGTCAGGACACTTCAGTCAGCTTAGAGAGCATTCTGCCTCTTACAATATGGAGTGAGTGAGGAAATAGGAAACACAGATATGCAGGCCACAAAGTAAACCTACTCTATACAACGAAAACAATCTTTCCAATGTTTTTAAAAATAGGATAGTGTGACAAAATATTTTTCCTTTGAAGAAGAAACAAACCACATTCCTTTGTTCATTATAATAGGATATTTGTGTGTAGATCTTTGCAACTGATTAAAGCAATGCTAAATTTCAAAGAGCAGAAATCTAGTTCTTCTATAGTTGAGTGGCCTAGATATTAATAAGGATATACATACTAATGATGATGAACCAGCTGTCCGTGGAAAAACTGATTTAGAGAGTATTCAGTTTTATCATTCTGACAGCTCGCATGGGAAAACATGCCATATTCATTCCCTCTCCTTGTGCTAGAGTCAAATTAGAATTTCATTTAAAGATAAGGAGCCAATATCATATCACTTTACATTCTCATCTTTATGACCTACTTATTTTTAATACTTGTTGTTAAGAGATGAGCATTCTTCAGTGTCAGATGGGAGTGGTTTCACTTTTCACCATACTTTCATTACGGTGACTTTTTTGAAACAAAGATTTCTACTTTCTCTATCACAAACACTGTTTTCGAGGTCATTTTGCTTTACCAGTTTTTTCATTTTTAAGTACTGGAGGAGAAAAGGATGAACAAAGAATGATCTCACTCACAGAGAGAAGTTGAAAAATAAGATCAGAAGGGAAAACACTAAGCAGAACTTGGACTGGCGTTGGTGTACTGCACCAAAGTAAAAGACTCTAGGGTGGGGAGCAGGGGTGAGTTCAGGTCCTGGAGCATGATGGCAGAGGAGGACCTAGTGGGGGCTGAATTGTTATGTGGAAACCTGGGAAATGTTATGGATGTACCAACTATTGTATTTTACTGTTGACTGTAAACTATTAATCCCCCAATAAAGAAATTAAAAAAAATTGATTGAAGACCTTTACTGGAATCTTCGTATGCCTTATTTAGTATGATTTCACTGAAAGTAACTTTTGTTTGTGTGACATTCATTTCTAGTTAGCAGTATATATAATCAGTTTCTAGTTAGAAATAGTAACAATAATAAGTAAAAGAGAGGCAGGGATTGAATACTAAAGTGATATTCTGAAAAAGAGAAGAAGTAGGACATGCAGGGTTTCTTAAGCTCTCATTACCATACAGCTCAGACTTGGTACAGATGGTCTTTGGGCATCTTAGCTAATGATACTGTAGAGAGAGGCCCCAAATCTACAGTGGTAGTCTTTATGTTTATAGAGCAGATGTGGGAGTGGTGGGTAGGGAGAGGCAGAATATATTTAAACTGAAAAAAAAAAATTTACAGGAAATGGCTTTATTCAAAAAGTAGTCATGGATCCACTAGCTAGACTTAGTTCAAGGCCAATCCTTAGTTTATCTGGGTAAATGAGAGAAGAAACTTCCTCCAGGGCTAGTTAAACTGATGTTCCAGCAGTCTCATAAAAGGTTTCTTACTTTGTTTTCTACTTATCACTCACTCTTTTTCTTTTTTTCTTTCTTTCTTTTTTTTTTCCAGAGCACTGCTTAACTTTGAGTTGTGGTGGTGCTGACTGAACAGATTGAACTCGGGGTCCCAGAGTCTCATGCATGAAAGTATACTGTGTACACCACTCTGTTTAGTTTATTATTAGAATTCCTACTATGCACTAAATACAGTGCTAAGCACTAAATCGATATTAACACATTAAAATTAATCCTCATAAGAAATTCATGAACTGCTATATTAGCCTTAAAATATTAGGTACTAAAAAAGTACATTAGTGAAATTTTTTTATTTATAAAAAGGAAACATTGACAAAACCATAGGATGAGTGGTACAACTTTATATTCATTATAAGAATTGAATTTAAGGTAAAGAATTTAAATATTTATACCCTGACCATACTCTGAGTGGGGAAATATTAGAAAAAGACATAAATTGTCGGAAACAGAAGGATGAATATGGGATGATCTCACTCACAGGCAGACGTTGAAAAACAAGACCAGAAGAGAAAACGCTAAGCAGGACCTGGACTGGAGCTGGTGTATCGCACCAAAGTAAACGACTCTGGGGTCGGTGGGGGGGGGGGGGGGAGAGTATAGGACCTGGAAAAAGATGATAGAGGACTTAATGGGGGTTGTATTATTATGTGGAAAACTGAAAAATGTTATACATGTATAACATGTATTGTATTTACCATTGACTGTAAAACATTAATCCCCCAGTAAAGAGGGGAAAAAAGACTAAAAAAAGTCATAAACTTTGGGTTTACTTTAAACATGATTTCTATTCCTTAGAAGAGGCACAGATGATCATCTAGGTTATCAGAAACACCCTAAACTATCTGGAAATGAAGGTATAAAGAATAAATTCCTGTGCCTGGAGATTAAACAGGAGATGGCAGCCTTCATAAATTAACCATGGCCAATTTAAGCGGATAACCACTGCAGGGAAAGCACAAAACAATATCAAATAAGCATTCTCTTCTTCAATTTCAAGCAGCTCTGTCTTCTCGAAAATACATAATTCATGCATCTATCAGGTCACTTTCTTGTCGGTATCAGAAAGGGGAAGGACCATTTTCATACTGATCAGTCAAAGAATATTTACATTGCAGTCAACCGCTGTTCCTTAAGTGCGTACACTCCCTGCAAATGCTGGGATGCCTTTGGAGTTATTATAGCATCAAGGTTGAATTAGAACATTGGCATTTCCAAAAGCAGGCTATAAAAAATTACCATTCAATTCCTTTTACCCTTTTCCTCCCTATCATTAGTCCCCCATTTAACAATCTGAGGGCTCTCTAACAGGGCTGTGATGATTCCTTTTTCTTTTCACCACTTTCACAGTAACCACTTTGGAAATCTTGAAGCTGAGAGCGGCCACCCTCATTTACCCTTCTCTTATCCAGCAACGGATCAGTACTTAATCCCCATCTATTTTTAAAATAAGTTCCCTAAGATGTTGTAGATGGAAGAAAAGAATGCTAAACACTCTAGTTGCCCTAAAACTGCTATTTCCATTGACAGTTTCACCTAAGGACTACACACAAGAACTCAAAGTCTGGGACTAACTAAAATGGCTGCAGTCTTGTGCATTGCTGATCTGCAAATGCTTTGGTTTTCTTGGGCACATAATGATTTAAGGTCATCCACAGCCAATAGCAACACGAATGAAAGACAGAAACTCTAGTACTTTATTCTTCTCTCTCAGCCTCCAGTTCAATGGAACCTGTAAATCAGTGATACAGACCATTCCAGACTCCTTCGGCATCTTTGTATTTTTGACACTATGAAGTGTTCTTTTTGCAGCCTGATTTCATTTATTCTGTTTGCTTCGGGGAACAGGCCTCCTCCCAACTGCTTTGGAAAATGATGCCATAGTTTAATAGATGTCACCAGAACAGAGGAACTTTCCTGATGTTGTGACTAAATTTTTCTTTTCTTAATTGCATATCATTATTCCTAATTATGTTTACTGGTATGGTGCTAAGTAATTATGCTCCCTTCTCCCTGTTAACACCCTTCAGATATTAGTAGCACTTATGTCCCTCATTAATTTTAGCTGAGAAGGCTCTGTATATTTAATTTTGTATTATTTTCTAGACTTGTGTCAAATTTCCCTCCTCTTAGATACTATCTTACTATCCTATATATCAGGGTTTCTGGATCTTTTTAGATATTAAATATAAAAGGCTATATATAAATATATAAACACTGAGAGAAAAATGGCAACAAGGATGTTATGAGGAGAAAGGAAAAAGGACAGTGATTGAAATTCATTGCTTATCTTTCTACTCTGTACAGTTCATTTGTTACTATGTTCAATTTTCACACCAACTCTATGAAACAGATATGGATATTGGCCTTTTAGCCACATGCTGAGGGAGCTTAAAAATTGAGTGAGTGACAGACTCATTCTCATCTCTTCATGAAAATAGGTTTGTAATACAAAACCCTGTGCACATTATTCCTTTGCTGTATAACAAATGGTGCAACACCTAATGGGTTAAAACACATATTGATTAGTTCTGTTTTGATGGGCCAGGGATATGAGTACTGCTTAATTGATTAATCTGCTGCGGGGTGTTTCAGCAGGATGGCATCTTGGCTGTAGCCAGCCTAAGACACAAGAGGGAGAGAAACACCTTCAGGTTCAGAGGGATCAGTTTTTTAGTTATTCAACTGAAGGTGTTGTCCTCACTGGCTACTGGATGGTAGCTACTTTACAGTCTTTGCCAGCTCAGCCTCTTCAGCACTCTGGCTTGCTTTATCATTGTGTGCACGCTGAAATGGCAATAGAGAAAGTGTATATGCAAGACTGACATCATGGGCAAGGGAGACAGCATAATGGTTATGCAAAAGACTTTCATGTCTGAGACTCTTCCTAGGTCCCAGATTCAATCTCCAGCACCACCATAAGTCACTGTTGAGCAGTGCTCTGATGTCTCTCTCTCTCTCTCTCTGTCTGTTTCTCTGTATCTCTTCCACAAATAAATAAATATATAAAATATTGTTTAAAGATTGAAATTATTATGAACTTCACTCAACTAAAATTCTGTCTTTGGTGTATGTGTGTGTGTGTGTGACAGTTGATCAGAAAGCAAAGCGCTGCTCTGCAATATGATGTTCTATTTGCCATTGTCTTGTGGTTCTTGTATGTATTGCTGGTAATGAACCCATGGCCCCACACATGAAAGACATGTGTTCTACTGCTATGCCACTTATCTACCCTTCTCCATCATATCTTTTTAATATAGAGCCCACAATACCTTCCACTCTCCCATTCTCCTGTCTATATCTGTACTACTGGGGAAGTATATATGAGTTTATGCATACACACACATACATACATATGTGTGACATAGTCTAAAGAACACAAGTATGAGAACAAGTACAAAGCAACATATCTAATATAGTCCTCCAGTATAAATGCCCTATTTTGTGCTATTATATGCATAATTTCTTTCTTGTAAAATTACATCCCAGACACCAACTGCTTGACCTTTTTTTTTTCTTTTTCAATCTCATCTTGCTTCTGGGTAATCAGAAACCTCCTTTCAGGATGCTCAAAGTTAATGAATAAATGTTAAAAAGCACAAAGACTATAAAGGAGACTTACATAAACTCTCCATCATCCTTTATCCAGACTGGCACTGATTTAGGCCGAGGATTTTGGAGCAAGTTTAGAACTACCTAGCTGGATTGTCACTCTCCCTGTATCTCATTCTCCTACTGAAGATGTTATGCCCAGGCAGACCACCCCCCATACAACACGAAAAGAGCATTAGAAGGACAGGTCTTGATGTCCTTCTACATTGTAAAAACTACAAGTGGGTTCAATCCCCTGCACCACCATAAACCAGAGCTGAGTGGTGCTCTGGTTTAAAAAAACTACCTGTGGTGAGGGGTAGACATGCAGCTTCCTGGGCCAGTGGGGGGTGGGAGTGGGTGGGAGGGATGGGTCACAGTCTTTTGGTGGTGGGAACGGTGTTTATGTACACTCCTAGCAAAATGTAGACATATAAATCAGTAGTAGGTTAATATGAGAGGGGGAAAATCAATTGTATGTCTCAAAGTTTTTCAAAACACAAACTGAATCTTTTTAATATATAGGCTGTGTATTTGATATGCGGACTCTCTCAAAAGCCTAGACCAAGTAGATTAGAAGCATCCAATAGCACAGCTATATACAAGATACTGGATACTGTACAGCAAACCATAACAAAAGGACTTTTCAAAGTTAACCCAATTAACAAATAATGTGATGATAACATTAACTATCGATTGTCTTTTTGAACCCTAAGACAGCAGGAACCTCACATCTCCACTATAGAGCCCCTACTTCCCCCAGTCCTGGAACCCTTGGATAGGTCCCACTTTCCCGTATGCCTCTCCCAATCCATACCAAATAATATTGCATCCGCCAATCACAACCTAACCAACCAACGCAACGATTGCCACCTCACCATGCTTCACCTCAGACTGTGTCCAGAGACTTCACGAGTGGAATGACAACCCTTCAGCTTCATTACTCGGGTGAGACCTTTCCTTTCATAGTATACTCTAATTTCATCTCAGGTGGTTCACTTTCTAACAAAGTCCCATAACCTAGATATACACCAGTTTCTGTGAGAGAGAGCTTATATTCACACATATCCATAAACTACTGCAAAATATATACCTGAAAGCAGAAGTACACTAGAGTTTGCAGTGAGTACCTCCCTAACACTTCCTCTCCACTATTCCAAGCTTTGGGTCCATGATTGCTCAACAATTTGTTTGGCTTCGTATGTTAACTCTCTTTTCAATCACCAGGTTCCAGATGCCACCAGGATGCTGGCCAGGCTTCCCTGGATTGAAGACCCCACCAATGTGTCCTGGAGCTCAGCTTCCCCAGAGACACACCCTACTAGGGAAAGAGAGACGCAGACTGGGAGTATGGACTGACCAGTCAAGGCCCATGTTCAGCGGGGAAGCAATTACAGAAGCCAGACCTTCTACCTTCTGCAACCCTCAATGACCCTGGGTCCATGCTCCCAGAGGGATAGAGAATGGGAAAGCTATCAGGGAAGGGGGTGGGTTATGGAGATGGGGTGGTGGGAATTTTGTGGAGTTGTACCCCTCCTACCTTATGGTTTTGTTAATTAATCCTTTCTTAAATAAAAAAAAAATAAATAAACTACAAGTGTATTAACTATAAAGTAATTTTGTACCTTTGAATATTATAATCTTTATTAAGCCACTAATTCTTTAACATTTTTGTTGCATTCATTTGCACATTCATATTTCAAGTATATTTTCACTAAGTGGTTAATCATATGATCTCATTGGTACCTAGTTACCCTTCTTTACATTGTTACAATACCTAACTACACTGAAAAGCTTTGCTACCGCTAATAACCCAACTCTGTGTTGCTTATGTCTATTCCCTCAGGATCATACCCACACCAGAATCAGAAATACAAGGAGAAATAATTCTTAGAGGGATCCTAATAATCACCCTCGATTCTAAGACAAAAACAAGAGTGCACACTAATGGGAATGACTTTGTATGAGTTTGTATTAAGATGGGAATCAACTCAAATCAATTGCTATTTACTGAATGCCTACATTTCAGTGCTGTGAGGTAGGAAGTGTGGCGAATATAGAAGATGTCTTGTGAGCAAAAAGAATATATAAGCATGTGAAAAAAGGGTGAAAATCCAAATATTTGAATAACAGCACCAGACAATTATAAAAGAGCTGTCACAAGGAGGAACATGATTCATTTCCAGATGAATTATTCACACACTAAATTTTACAAGAGTTTAAGAGAGGGAGGGATCACTTGAGTGTTGGTGCTCAGGTGCAGGAAGATAGATGTGAGACTAGACTAAAGCTAGATAAATGGAGAAACCCTCGATAGGGAGACAATAGAGGAGAAGGCACTTTGAGAATCCAGCATCAGTAAGAGTGTGTGCTGGAATGAATGCGGTGCCATTGAACTTTTTTGGAGAGGATTTTAGAAATTGTCAGAAAGAAAGAGGACTAGTCAGTAAGTTTTGGAGGAACTACTGACATATTTTTGGAAAGGAGATTGGTAAAGCTATTTGGAGAAACGTGATGATTTGCCAAACGCCTTGGAATGGGAGTTGCCAGAGAACATGAACTGCTGTAAGCTGCTAGTCTTGTCAGCAGGATGTTTTACAGTAGCAGAAGATAAGACAATTGAAAATAAACCAGAGACAGAGGATACTTCTGGGCAGACATTACTAATGGCAAAGGCTGGATTGGGTAAACAGCTCAGTGTTAGAGTGAACAAGACTTTCAGGCCTGAGGTACTAGGTTTGATTCTCTCAGCACCACGGTTTGGCAGAGCTGAATAGTGCTCCGCACTCTCTTACTCATAAAAAGAGAAATATGTAGATGATAAAGATGAAGTCAAATGATTCTTACATGCTTCTCTTTTAAAATCAAATGCAGTGACCCAGAAAATACCCAGCGGGTGGAAAGCAGGACTGCATGTGTGTCATCTTTTTCTATCTCTGGTGCTGCCTGTTCTCAAGTGGTACTCCAGTTTTTCTCTCATGAGAGACTCTATTTCATATGACATTAACAACAACAATGACAACAAAAAACAGCTCTTTAAAATAGAAGCAAATGTAGAAATAAACACCGATTGGGAAATTGAATAATTACTTGCTCATGTAGTTATTTAGACTGTAGTTACAGAGGCATACGCTTGGACACATTGTCACGGAAGTACCTGATATTATAGGCTCCCATCCCATAGAAACAGTGAATGAAAACCTATGTATCTAACGCCATTAAGTTTCTTCTTATCCAAGACCTGCAGGAAGCAGACATGAATAAATGGAGGAAGTCATTAAGATGAGTCATTGAAAATCAGCAGTCAGGAAGTGATGCCAGATCTAGAGCATAGAGCAAAGCAAAAGGGGCCCAGAGAGTTGAGAAGACTGTTCAACAAAGACAGACAGGTGCTCAGACAAAGCATATAGAACAGGTGCGATGACTTTTTAAAAATGTATTTTTCAACTTAAATATGCTTTTATGCTTTATTGAGGAAATGTTGATTAACAGGATTATCTTTGGCAGTACCCCCCCACCCCCCGCCCAGTATTATCGCTGGGGCTCGGTGCCAGTACTGCTCCCAGAGGCTATTATTATTATTATTATTATTTCAATTTTGACTGAATAGGACAGAGAGAAATTGAGAAATTGAGAGATGAGGGGGAGGAAGAGAGGGAGAGAGAGGCACCTACAGACCTGCCACAACACTAGTGAAGCGTGTCTCCCCGCCTCTCGCCCTCTGCCCTCTGCCCTCAGACCTCCAACCTCTGACCTCCACCCTCAGTCCTCAGTCCTCTGCCCTCCAACCTGAGCCCTCAGCAGTTGGGAAGGCAGGGCCTCGAACTCGGATCCTTGCATAGGTCCATGAGCTTAGAACTATGTGTGCTTAAAGGGTGCACCACCGCCCAGCACAACAGGATTATCTCTGTTACAGAGTTCCAGGATGTGCCAGTGCACCCAATGTAGTCTGGGAGGTGTTTTGAACAGACCAGCAGAGGATTTTGCATGTATGGTGATCACATTTTGTGACACAAATTTAGATGATAGGAATTCAGAGTATATCCACAGCTCAGTCCTAAAGCAAACTTGCTCAGCCACATAGCCCCACTCACAGTGCCTTAGCTTGTCCCTGACATTTTTTTCACCAAGTGAGGGCATTCTATCACATCTTCCTTTCTCTGACTTCTCACCTGCTGTTTGTGGGAAACAGGTTAGAAGACTCATTCATCCTCACGACTAACTGATTCAACTACAGTGAACTGTTTTCTTAAAGGTCCTTCTTGCACAATCTGTACCTACAACATAAAGTTGACACTTAGGTCCAGAGAGATAGCATAGTAGTTTTTGCATCAAACTTGCATGTCTGTGTCTAGGCAGTTCTAGGTCCAATGACCAGCATTACTATAGGACAGAGCAGAGCAATGTTCCTGATGATCAAATTAAAAAAAAAATGAAAACAAAATAACAAACCAAAAAAACTTAAGGTGCCTCATACTCTTACTAGCCTTTAAGTATATTGTTAAGTAGGCTTTTAAACTAATATAAATGCTCTCATCTGTCTGCATAGAATCTAACAACATGTCTTTTCTCAAATACATAACAATCTACCATGAATCTATGCATTATATGTGTGTGTACATGCACACACAATCACAAACATGTCTTTAATTAATATGTGAACACTCAAAAATCTTTGTAAATGTATTCTGTATGACAGGATAGATTTTTTAAAGCTAATATATCCTACTCAATACACTTATTTTCCCACCTCAATCATTCAATCATAAATACTTACTTATACAGTGAAGCACAAAGGTCATAATTAGGTATAAAGGAAATCACTTCCTTTACCAAGTGTGTTATACAGTGGCATTCCTGTTGGTTTACTCTAAGAGGCTCCACAAACACATTTTAGTTACAAGGTTCCACCTGGAAAATAGGCATGCATTTAATCAGGATTCTTAGAAAAATGTGTCCCACTGATGAATAAATTACTGGAGAAGATAATAACAAATCTCCCATGGTGTACAGAAGTAACTAGTGGAAGAACAATTTCAAATTACTGGCAAATATTTTGTATAAAAAGTTCCACAGTCCTAATACAGATGACACAGATGTTACATTTCTAATCACAAGGTTAGGACTATATATTTTTAATAATAAATGAATATACACATCTTCCACAATGCCTGTTAACTATAAACCTATAGAAAATATAAAAAGTCAAACAAATGAAAATTCCTTATGTTGAAACTGTTATGACTAAAAGAAGAATGTTCTCACATAAAGCAGGCTTAGGATTTGTGCATTATTTTTTACAAAGAATAAATGATAGAGTGGGGGCTTGGTTGTGATGCACCTGGTTAAACACACATTACACTGCACAAGGACCCAGTTTCAAGCCCTGGTGCCCACCTACAGGGGGACAGCTTCATGAGCTGTGAAGCAGGGCTGCAGGTGTCTCTCTTTCTCTCTCCCTCTCTGTCTCCCCTCCCTTCTCAATTTCTCTCTGTCTTTATCAAATAAATAAATAATTAAAAAAAATAAATAAATGATAGGGCTAAGGTAAAGTACTAATAGTTATGACCTAGAAGTTAAGTGCTATAGGTTAAGGTAAAAGTTATGGTTAGGAAAAAACAATAGATTAAATACAGTTGACTATAATGCCAGGAAAAATGCTATATATATTTTAAAGCTTTATCCATTTATTTTTATTTTTGATAGGGAGTAAGATTGAGAGAGATGGGGAGAGATGGAGAGGAGACACACCTACAGCACTGCTTCACTGCTTGCGAAGCCTCAGCTCTGCAGGTGGGGACTACTGGGTGAGCCACCATCTGACTCCCTGCTTACATTCTAAATAAAAACGTTTGATAAATATTGAACTCTGAAAGAAAAAAATAGCAAAGAGACTTTAATAGAAATAGTTTAAATAATAGAACTAATATAATTGTTACATAGATACATATAATTAAATCATAACCAAATAAAAGTATGATTAATATTCTTCATTTGAGGGAAATTGAAACAATGTAGACACTGGAAAATGCAAAACATAATAGTAGAAATAAATATATACTATTGAAATATTTTATGATAGCAAAGTTTATTATATAGGATATTTTTTCAAAGTATATAATGACTGCATTTTCAGGTATAAAAGATACACTTTAGTGATAAATTGTATTTCTTTTCACTAGAATTTGTAGAAGATAAAAACTAATATTTAGAAAAATAATTAGAGATTAAATCAGAGGAAGGAATATAAGTGGCAATCAGATTCTTACAAAAACTTGACTTTCCTGCAATAATCTCACTTTTCTTATTTGCAAAGTTATATAAAAATATGTCTGTTGCAATTGCCGTATGAGCCAGTTGAAATAATTTAGAATGCTTTATACATTTAATGTGTTTGTTTTTAATTAATCATTATAATATAGTTGAGTCAATTTGTTGGCCTCACGATAAAGTTTCCCTCACCTCCAGATCATTCTCTACCCTGTTGCTCACTATGGAAAAAATATATATTTTTTCAATGGTTACTATCCTGAACTCTGGCAATGAGATGGTGAATAATAATATACGGGTCTCACTTAAAAATACCTCTCAAGTTAAGATAAGTCAGAAACAGAAGGATGAATATGGGATGATCTCACTCATAGGCAGAAGTTGAAAAACAAGGTCAGAAGGGAAAACACTAAGCAGAACCTGGACTGAAGTTGGTGTATTGCACCACAGTAAAAGGCTCTGGGGTGGGTGGGGGAGGGTTCAGGCCCTGAAGCATGATGGCAGAAGACCTCGTGTTATGTGGAAAACTGGGAAATGTTATGCCTGTACAAACTACTTTATTTTACTGTAGATTGTAAACCACTAATCCCCCAATAAAGACATTTAAAAAAAATACCTCTCAAATTATTAATAAAAACAGATGGCAAATTAATTATCAGTGTATGCTTTTTTTTCCCCCATAGTGAAGCACAGTCACTGAAATGGCACTGAAAACTTGAAAACTCAAGTTTTGCAATCTATCTTACTTTCAGACAAGCTTTCCTGAGCAGGATGGTGACACCTATGCTAGGGAAGTATGATGTCCTAAGCACAGCCTATAAGGAGGAACATATTCTCAGCATTGTACAAGGATGACTTTGCACTTAGACAATCCTGAGAATGAATTCCTTATATTTTATACCTCAGCAGTTCCCTTGCCCCACATGTGATTCATGCTGCCTAATAGGATGGGAGCAGATGTGACACTCCTTACTTTCTGGCTGCAGTATTTAAGAAGTGACTGTGCTTTGCCCACTGTCTATTATTCGAAAGACGTGCGTAATGTCTCAGGCAAGCCCAGTTCTTTTCCTCAGTGGCTTTCCTATTTTATACTCCCAACAGCAGTGTAGCAAAATTCCAGTTTCTCCACATTGTTATCAACATCTGATCATGTCTTTTTAATTTAGTCACTGCAGCAATGGTATCTCATTATGGCTTAATTTGCATCTCCGGGCCATGAATTTGGATTTTCACAATGGCTTATCTGCTGCTGTAACTAGTTTAAAAAGTATCTTTGCTACTTCTGGGAAGTCTCTTAGAGTGCTTCGATTCATTAATTTTTAAATTCTTCACTTTCTGGTTTGCTGTCCCTTCCAGTAGGATTACTTTATTAAGGACTTTCTGTATATCAGATATCCTGGTATTTCTTCCACTGTAATTACTGGAATCCTTCAGTTATACTGTGATTATATCTTGTCTGGCCATTATGCTGTAGGTTCAGCTGCTGTTGTAAATACTAGTATTCTGGTAAGAAGGGCACGTCTGGTCTTACGGGCTCGCTTCTCTCTGTCTTCCTTCCCTCTTGATTTCTTTCTCTCCCCAGTAAAAACTATTTTTTAAAAAGGGAAAGAGATAGAAAAAAAATGCTCCACTTAAATTCTCTCAAGAGTTTGAAGACTATAAAATTTCATTTTGTAACTCTTTCATGCATAAAACCAATCTTCTGATTTCCAAGTCAGTAGAAGAAAAAACAGCAGGTGATATAATTTTATTTTACAATACCTTCCTTTCTTCTTACAATGTACTTAGAATGCAAAAAGTTTACAAGTCTATGTCTGTTTTTACATTATAGGTTCAGTAAATTAATACCTTTTAAATTTACACTTTATTTTTTAAAAAATATTTTATTTATTTTTTAATGAGAAAGGAGGAGAGAGAGAAAGAACCAGGTATCACTCTGGTACATGCGCTACCGGGTATTGAACTTGGGATCTCATGCTTGAGAATCCAGTGTTTTATCCATTGTGCCACCTCCTGGACCACATTTACACTTTATTTTTTAAAAAATATGTTGTTTATTATTTATCTTCAGTGAAAGAGAGAGATCAGAAAACTACTCAGCTCTGGCTTACAGTGTTGCTGGGAACTGAACCTGAACTGAACTGAACGTTAGAGCTTCAGGTATGAAAGTGTTTTTGCATAACCAATATGCTGTCTCACCAGCTCCAATCTCTTTTGTTTATGACACATTATATCTTTCAGCATTTCATAGATTTGTTTTACTTTTTAATCTAATTCCCCCATTTCAATTCTTAACCCCCTTATAAAAATAATATTCTGCTTTACGTCTTAAGGCTTTTCAGCCACCAAGTTGAAGATGCTACCGTGACTCCAATCTGACTTCCCTGGACATAGGACATCACCAATGTGCCCTGGAGCCCCACCTCCCCAGAAGCCCGCCCCAATAGGGAAGGACAGAAACAAGCTGGTATAGATTGACCTATCAAAACCCATGTCCAGCAGAGAAGCAATTACAGAAGCCAGACCCTCTGCCTTCTGCTCCCCATAAAGATTCTTGGTCTAGGGATTTGGGAGGTAGTGCAGAGGGTTAAGCGCAGGTGGTGCAAAGTGCGAGAACCAACGTAAAGATCCCTGTTCGAACCCCTGGCTCCCCACCTACAAGGGAGTCGCTTCACAAGAGGTGAAGCAGGTCTGCAGGTGTCTATCTTTCTCTCCTCGTCTCTGTCTTCCCCTCCTCTCTCCATTTCTCTCTGTCCTATCCAACAACGACATCAATAATAATTACTACAACAATAAAACAAGGGCAACAAAAGGGAATAAATAAGCACATGTATATAATTCTTGGTCCATACTCCCAGAGAAAGGAGGGGGAGGACTCTGGTGGTGGGAATTGAATTGTATGGAATTGTACCCCTCTTATCCCACAATCTTGTCAATCACCATTAAATCACTAATTATTAAAAATAATGATAATCACAAGTCTTTTCAGTGCACACATTCTTGTGTTTGCATTTTTATGTGTATAGCTTTTTCATATATTTAACTTACAGAAATTATACTTATGCAAAAGGCCTTACTGCATTTATTCTTTTTCTATTGGGTTTTAGTGGTTTACAGTACAGATATTGACACAAGGGTAAAACTTCACATCTTATCATGACAGGAGTCTACCAAGCTCTCTCAACCCCAGGTCCCTTTCCATCATCATGCATCAAGGCCCCAAAGCCACCCTCTCCTCAACTGTTTCCTCCCATCAGTCCCCAAAGTTTTCCTTTGGTGTACTACACACCAATCCCAGTCCGAGTTTAACTTTGAATTTCCCCTTCTGTTCTTGTTTCTTCAGTATTGCATATGAGTAAGATCATCCCATATTCATTCTTCTCTTTCTGGCTTATCTCATTTAACAAGATTCCATTAATCTCCACCCAAGATGAGGGGAAGAAAGTGACTTCATCATTCTTAATAGCTGAGTAATATTCTATTGTGTATATACCACAACCTTCTTTTTTTTAAAAAAAAATATTTATTTATTCTCTTTTGTTGCCCTTGTTGTTTTGTTGTAGTTATTGATGTCATCGTTGTTGGAAAGGACAGAGAGAAATGGAAAGAGAAGGGGAAAATAGAGAAGGGGGGAGAAAGACACCCTGAACCTGCTTCACGGCTTATGAAGTGACTCCCCTGCGGGTGGGGAGCTGGGGGCTCAAAGCAGGAAACTTATGCAGGTCCTTGTGCTTTGCGCCACGTGCGCTGAATCTGTTGTGCTACTGCCCATCTCCCGCTTATACCACAATTTTCTTAGCCACTTAGTTCACAACTGTTGAACAAATTTACATTACCACCAGCATTGAAGAAGGGCTCCTTTATTCCTGCCTTTGTTGTGACTGTCATTTCTGATGTATGATATTCTTACAGGCGTGAAGTGGCATCTGGTAGTTGTATTTATTTGTGTTTCTCTGATAACAGTGGCTTTGAGCATTTTTTCGTTGTGTCTGTTGACCATTTGGATCCCATAATTGGTAAATATTCTGTCCATATCCTCTCCCCATTTTTGGATGGGGTTACTTGTCTGTTGCTGAGTTTGATTAGCACTTTGTATCTTTTGGTTGTTAATCTTTTTGTCTGATATATAACATAAAAATATCTCCCATTCCATAAGAAGACTCTCTATTTAAGTGGTGGTTTCTTTTGTTGCACAGACACTTTTCAATTTGATGTAGTCTCACTGGTTTATTAATATTATTTAATTTCCACAAGGTCATCTGTTGTTGGGGCTCAGTGCCTACACTAGAAATTCACCATTCCTGGAGGGTGATTTTCAATTTTTTCCTCCTCTTTCTATTATATTTGATAGGACAGAGAAACTAGGGGGGTGAGTAGTGAGGGAAAAATGGGGGAGAGAGACACCTAAAGACTCGCCCTACAGCTCATGAAGCATCCCAGCTTGAATAGGCGGAGCTTGAGCCAGGGTTCTTGTGTGTGGTGATGTATGTGTTCAACTTCATCTGGGGACACCCCTTTCCAGTCTCCTGATTTCTTTTTTTGCTTGTTTGTTTTCCTTGTGAATAGACTTGAATCACTGAAGATACCTTTAAAACTTAGAACAAAAAGAGTTCTGTTAATGTTTTCATGTAAATGTTCTTATGGCTTCTGGACTACTGTCCATATCCCTGATCCATTTGGAGTTTACTTTTGCATGTGGTGCTATATGCAATTACCCAGTTTCATTCTTCTGTATATTTCAGCCCAATTTTTCCAACACTGTTTGTTGAAGAAAGTCTTTTTTCTCCATTTATTATTTTGGGCCACCTTGTCAAAAACTAGATACATAATAAACAACAGGTTTTACTACTAAGAATCGTGTTGTACTCCTCTTAACTCACAGTCTTGTTGATCATTATTAAATCAGTAATTTAAAAAAAAAAAAAAAAAACCTCCCATGAGTACTTCTTTGGATTTGGGTAAGAAATTCCCTTGACCATATATATTAGGGAACCTGATTATTGGTCCAAAAGAATGATTTTCCCCATTTATACTTTCCAATAAAACACATTCTAACAACACTTCCAACATTGGGTACTATTTTGCCTTGTAATATTTACCAATATCTAAAGTAATACACTATTTTTTAATTTACAAAACTTTTAAATATTTTTCAGTTTAATGAGAGATATAGAGATAAAGATACAGAGAAATTATGAGAGAGATCAGAGTACTATTCTGCTCTGGCTTATGGTAGTGTAGGGAATTGAACCTGGGACTTCAGAGACTTAAGCATGAAAGTCTTTTGCATAACCATTCAGCAGTACCCCCTGCCCTAAATTGTGTGTGTGTGTGTGTTTTTTTTTTAACCAGAGCACTGCTCAGCTCTGGCTTCTGGTGGTGTGGGGGATTCAACCTGGAACTTGAGAGCCTCAGGCATGGAAGTCTCTTTGCATAACCATTATGCTATACCCCCACCCTATAAATTGTAGTTTTTTAAATAAATACTAATTTGGGGGGTTGGGTGGTAGTGCAGTTAGTTAATTGCACATGGAACAAAGCACAAGGACCAGCATAAGGATCCCAGTTCGAGCCCAGACTCCCCACCTGCAGGGGGGGGGGGTCACTTCACAAACAGTGAAGCAGGTCTACAGGTGTCTATATTTCTATCCCCTCTCTGTCTTCCCCTCCTCTCTCCATTTCTCTCTGTACTATCCAACAACAATAAGAAGAATAACAATGATAAACAACAAGGACAACAAAAGGGAAAAAAATAGACCCTAGGAGCAGTAGATTTGTAGTGCAGGCAGCAAGACCCAGCAATAACCCTAGAGACAAAAAAAAAAAAGTACTAATTTGAGTATTCCTTCATCATTGTTACAAATATGTGTTTCCACCTGGTTGTATCATCTGTTCAATTTCTATTGTTTCCCCTTTTTTTCTGGTTTGCACAAAATGCCAAAAATGGTTTCAAGTAACAAAAACGAAATGACTACTTGAAGTAAAATAACTACATAAAGTATGTGTCTGTATATAAAGTGAAAAGTTCAAGAGAGCAGTTATACACAGTGGCAACTACCCTGAGGGAAAAAGAAGGGTGTAGTGCATGAAGAAAACTTCATTTGAGTGAGAGACAGCCACCAGATTATTGCACACATATGGGGGATATAGAAATGTGATGCATTTTAACTTACAAAAAGAAAAAAAAAAATACAAGTAACAGACCTGTCTTGAAGACCTGAGAAGAATTATCATGGTTACCAGTAGAGGGTGGGGAGCATAGAACTTTGGTGGTGAGGATGTTTCAGTTTCCCTCTTTCCCTACATCTCTCCATCTCTGAAAAAGTGAGCTCAGAGAGGTAAAACCCTAGTGACAAATCCATCCATCATCATATTAAATTGTAAATAGGAAGAAATTTTTGTTCTAGTATTTTAGTACATGGAGATACCTGAACATTAGCGACAGTTTCTGCTATTTGGATGAATGAATTCAGATCACAAAATTGTTTGCTAGAGGGGAAGAAATCAAATTCTAGAAAGTTATCTGCATATGACACCTAAGGTTATGGGCATACCTTTTAGGTATAAATTTCCCTCTAATTGCAATTCAGAAAGAAATTCTTGTTCCAGTTCTAATACATCGGTATTGAAACATTACTCAAACATTCCAGCATTGCTGTACTGAATACTCAAAAGAAATAAATTCAAATGTTATTAATCTTAGTCTCACCAAAGCAAAATACTTAAAATTTACCAAAACCAATCTCAGCAGTAACAACACAAAGTCTCTGAAGTGTTTTTTTGTTTGTTTCTTTGTTTTGTTCTACATTTCGTGCTTTGTTGTTTCCTTATAGTTTTATTTTGTGTCTACTCTCTAGGAGTAATTACACAAGTTATAAAGAAATCTTAATATTTTCTTAATCTTAATATTTTCCTTTCATTTTTAAATGAAGAACTTCTTTTAAGGAAATGTCATGAAAGGAGTTTTTCTGCTAACTGTAACATACACAGAAAGTAAAAAAAAAAAAAACAATGTCCATTTATAATTTTTTTAGAGTTTGTCTTTGACTAAATGTGAAGTATTTACATGCTACTTAATTAAAAGTGAGGTTCTCCATTTACAAAATGGGGACTAAAACTATAATTTACCTTGAGATATTGATTGGACATTTAAAAAGAATAATTTTCAAACACATTGCCTTTCTTCACAAATATTAGGTTATTAGGTTATTTGTTATTCACCAGGGTTGACACTCAGGCTCAGAGCCTTTATGGCTCCCTTTTTATCTCCTTGCTTTTAGTAAATGGTCTACATTCTATAGAGATGAGACATCACCAAACACTGATCAAAATGATATCTGTAGTCCCATGTCTATTATAGGATAATCTGCAGTAGACTTGACATGAAAACAAATGCTAAGTGTCCATCAATAGATGAATGGAGATTCTATATATAATACAGACATGTATATATGTCATTATATGCACATATATATTTGTTATTGTATGCACATATATATTTGTTATTGTATGCACATGAATATGTTATTATATGCATACATGTGTGCCTTTATATGCACATATATATGTCATTCTTGAGCTGTGAAAAACAAGACACTCCTTCCCATTGCAGCAATATGGATGGAATTTGAAAGCATTATGTTAACTGAAATAGGATAGAGTTCTTAGTCACATGTGGAATCTACAACAATAACACAAATCTATAGATACAGAAACAGGAGACAAAGAGATTAGTGACTGACAGGGCTGGGGTTATGAGGTTGAGTGTAATTTGTGATCATCAAAAGATATAAACTTCCAGGTTGATATATATATATATATCCATGGGCTGGGGCTAGCTCACCTGATTAGTGCATCAGCTTTGCCATGCACAGAACCCAGGTTACATGCAAGTATTGGAAGAGTTATGGTGCCATGATATCTGCCCCCTTTACCCAATCCCTTTTCTCTCTCTGTATCTAAAAAGTCAAAGAAAAAAAAAATGTTGGTCTAGAGATGAAGCCCAGGTAACAGCAACAACAAAACATGAAATGTACATGACCCAGGTTTGAGCCCAGCCTCCACTGCACTGAAGTAAGTTTTGGTGCTAAGAACTCTTTCTTCTAATTCTCTCTTCCTTCCAATTCTCTGTCTTATCTAATTTATTGTTATTTTGAAGCTTGGTGCTAGCACTAAGAAACCACTGCTCATGGTGGCCATCTTTTCTTTTCTCTTTTCTTCTTATTTTTTCCTCTCCTCGCCTCTTCTTTTTTCTTTTTATTTTGCAATATGTATAAATATTGAATCACTATTTAGATTATCCAAAACTAGTAGTGCTGTAAGTTAATTATATCTTATAGAATGTTTGTTTCTAAACAGCTATGAATATGGAATCTGAAAAATAAATGATTATAATAAAAAAGTCAAAAACAATCCAACTATTTCTTTTTCATGGAATAATTACATTTAAAATATTTTTTTTACATGTTTATTGGATATAGACAGAGACAAGTTGAGAAGGAATGAAGAGATAGAGGGGAAGAGGAGAAACACCTGAAGTACTGCTTCACTGCTTGTAAAGGTTTCACCCTGCAGGTAAGGGCAGGAGTTTGAATCCAGATCCTTGAGCATTACAACACATTTACTATAAGAGGTGCCCCTTTCCTGGCCCCACAAAAAATTATTTCAACAACCACCAATCAACCACCAATGAAACAATTCTATTGTTCATAAGACAAATGGGAGGAATCCACTTATGTGTTGATATCTTTCTCTCTCTCCTATTTTTTTTTTTTTTTATCAGTGGACTGATAGGCTCTGGTTTATTGTGTGGCCTGAGATTGTACCTGGGACCTCAGAGCCTCAGGCACTCAAGACATTTGCATAGCCATTAACCTTTTTCCAGATCCCACTAAGTGCTAATTTCACCCCTACCTGTGCTTTGTGCATTCAGATTCCTAATTAGCACTTACTACTTGTTTATTTTCCCTTTAAAAATTTGCATTTGTCATATAAGTAAAATCAGAGTATATTAATTTGCACATAGCAATATGACTGTTGGAATTATAAATAGAAAGGGAATTTTTTATTCAAGCATTGTTGTCCATTCTGTGGAATATCTGATTATCCAATAAATGTTTTCAGAAACAGGCATTCTTAATGAATGTTATATATATGTATATGTGTATTATTAACAATCTTACTTTTGTTTTTATTTTTTATTTAATTTAATTAATTATTTTTAATTAATATTTTCCCTTTTGTTGCCCTTGTTTTTTTTTATTGTTATAGTTATTATTGCTGTTGTTGTTGTCATCATTATTGGATAGGATAGAGAGAAATAGAGAGAGGAGGGGAAGACAGAGAGTGGGAGAGAAAGATAGACACCTGTAGACCTGCTTCACTGCCTGTGTGCCTGTGAAGCGACTCCCCTGCAGGTGGGGAGCTGGGGCTCAAACTGGGATCCTTACACTGGTCCTTGCGCTTTGCACCATATGCGCTGAACCCACTGCGTTACTGCCCGACTCCCTTGTTCTTATTTTTAACTGTAATTAATATTTTTATTTTGAATTTTATCACTGCTTAACAAATTGATCCATGTTTTTATCATGTAAATAATATGTCATTTTCATGTCAGAATAACTTTGAACATTTAATTAATTAATTAATTAATTAATTTTACATCCAGGGTTATCACTGGGGCTCTGAATCCACTATTCCTGGTGGCCACTTTTTTCCTATTTTATTGGATAGGATAGAGAGAAATTGAGAGGGAAGGGGAAGAAATAGAGGGGGAGGGAATGACAGATCCCTGCAGAGCTGCTTCACTGTCTGTGAAGCGACCCCCCTGCAGGTGGGGAGCCAAGATCCTTGAGCAGGTCTTTGCACTTTGTACTAAGTGCACTTAACCCAGTGAGCCTCCGCCCACCTGCCTTCTTTTTCTTAATTCAAGGGCATTTCAGTTGTTTATAGTGTTACAGATGAGGCCGCTAAAACATTCATGTATAGATTTTGAGCATATGTAGGTTTTCATCTTACTTGGCAATAATTCTACAAGTTAAATTGTAGGTACTATTGTGAATAATTATGCAATTTCCCAAAAAATAAAATTATTTTTTCCAAAGGATTAGATATTCACATTCCTGCCAATAATTTATGAATTTCATTTCATGTATTCTACCTCATGGCTAATACTTGATTTTGTCAAATTTTTATTTGTCTATATTAGCTCTCCCGATAGGCATGTAGAACTAGAACTATCTTAGGACTATTTTATTTTCTTTATGTGACTTCTGGTGTTGAGACACTTCTATGTGCTTATTTTTCACCAATGTATGTTATTTGCTAAAATGTTTGTTAAGCTTTTGCACATTTTAAATGATGAATTTTTACCCATTACTTTTTTTTTATATAGATGTTGTCCCACTATAATTGTTATTTTTTTTTAATTTCTTTATTGGGGGATTACTGTTTTACAATCGACAGTAAATACAATAGTTTGTACATAACATTTCTCAGTTTTCCACATAACAGTACAACCCCTACTAGGTCCTCTATCATCCTTTTTGGACCTGTACTCTCCCCACCACCCACCCAGAGTCTTTTGCTTTGATGCAATACACCAACTCCAGGTCAGGTTCTACTTGTGTTTTTTTTTTTTCTTCTGATCTTGTTTTTCAGCTTCTGCCTGAGAGTGAGATTATCTCATATTCATTCTTCTGTTCCTGACTTATTCATTTAACATGATTTCTTCAAGCTCCATCCGAGATGGGCTGAAGATGGTAAACTTAACCGTTTTTAACAGCTGAGTAGTATTCCATTGTGTATATGTACCACAACTTGCTCAGCCACTCATGTGTTGTTGGACACCTGAGTTGCTTCCAGCTTTTGGCTCTTACAAATGGTGCTGCTAAAAAGTTAGGTATAGACAAATCTTTTGGGATCGGTTTGTTGGGTTCCTTAGTATATATCCCCAGGAGAGGAACTGCAGGCTATCAGGGTAGGTCCATTTCTAGCCTTCTGAGAGTTCTCCAGGCTGCTCTCCACAGAGATTGGACGAATTCTCACAAGCAAAGCAGGAGGGTTCCTTTGACCCCACAACCTCTCAAGCATTGTTGCTGCTACCTTTTCTGATGAATGACATTCTCACAGAAGTGAAAGAGTATCTCATTGGTGACTTTTTTTGCATTTCTCTGACAATCAAAGACTTGGAGCATTTTTTCATGTGTTTCTCTGCCTTTTGGGTCTCTTCTGTGGTGAATATTCTGTCCATGTCCTCTCCTAATTTTGGGGTGGGTTTATTTGTTTTCTTGTGGTTAAGTTTGGCAGGCTCTATATACTGTTTGGTTATTAGCCTCTTGTCTGATGGTGTGGCTTGTGAAGATCTTCTCCCATTCTGTGAGGGGGGTCTCTTGGTTTGGGTAGTGGTTTCTTTTGCTATGCAGAAGCTTTTTGAGTTGATGTAGTCCCATAGGTTTATACTTGAATTAGTATTTTTTGTAATTGGATTCGTTTCATTGGAGATGTCTTTAAAATTTATGTGGAAAAAGAGTTCTGTCAATATATAATTTGAAGTATCTGATAGTTTCTGGTCTAACATCCAAGTCCTTGAACCACTTGGAATTTACTTTTGTGTTTGGTGAAATACAGTGGTTCAGTTTCACTCTTCTGCATGTTTCAATCCATTTTTTCTAACACCATTTGTTGAAGAGACTCTGCTTTCCCCATTTAATAGTCTGGGCACCTTTGTCAAAGATTAGATGTTCATAGGTGTGGGGGCTTCCTTCTGGGCTGTCAATTCTATTCCACTGCTCAGTGTGTCTATTCATGTTCCAGTACCAAGCAGTTTTGATGACAATGGCCCTATAATAAAATCTGAGATATGGGAGTGTGATGCCTCCAGTTCTGTTTTTTCTTCTCAAGATTGTATTGACAATTCTAGGTCTTTTCTGGTTCCAGATAAACATTTGTAGCATTTGTTCTATTCTCCTAGAAATGTGGTTGGGATCTTGGTGGGGATAGCATTAAATTTGTATATGGCTCTGGGTAGTATATTCATTTTTGATGATGTTAATTCTGTCACCCCATGATCATGTAATATTTTTCCACTTCTTTGTGTCCTTTTCTATTTCCTTGAGTAATGACTCATATTTTTCAGTATACAAGTCTTTCACTTCTTTCATTAGGTTTACTCCTAGATATTTTATTGTTTTGTTGCTATAGTAAAAGGAATTGATTTCTGGATTTCATCTTCTTCTAATGTGGTGTTTGCATAGACGAATGCCACTGACTTTTGAATGTTAATTTTGTAGCCTGACACCTTACTGTATTGCCTGATGATTTCCAAAAGATACTTGCTGTATTCGTTAGGTTTTTCTATGTATACTATCATGTCATCTGCAAATAGGGAGAGTTTGATTTCTTCTCTTCCAATCTGTATCCCTTTAATTCCTTGCTCCTACCTGATTGCTATGGCAAGAACTTCCAACACTATGTTGAATAGTAATGGTGATAGTGGGCAGTCCTGTCTAGTACCTGATATGAGGGGAATTTCTTCCAGTTTTTCACCATTGAGTATGATGTTGGCTGTAGGTTTGCTATACATAGACCCCACTATCTTGAGGAATTTTCCCTCTATTCCCATTTTTTGTAGTGTTTTGGTCATAAAGGGATGTTGCATTTTGTCAAAGGCTTTCTCTGCATCTATTGACCATGTGGTTTTTGGTCTTGCTTTTATTGTTGTGGTGGATCATTTGATTGACTTACATGTATTAAAACAACTTTGCATGCCTGGGATAAACCTCACTTGATCATGATGAACAATCTTTTTAATATACAGATGTATCCAGTTAGCTAGAACTTTGTTCAATATTTTAACATCTATGTTCATCAGAGATATTGGTCTGTAGTTTTCTTTTTTTGGTTGTGTCCCAGTCTGCTTTTGATATCAGAGTGATGTTGGCTTCATAGAAGCTGGAAAGGGAGTATGCCTGTATCTTCAATCTTCTGGAAGACTTTTAAACTAGCGGTATTAGTTCTTCTTTGAAGGTTTTGTGGAATTCACTTTTAAAACCATTTCGTCCAGGACTTTTATTCTTGGGAAGGTTTTTGATAACTATTTCAATTTTGTTAGCTGTGATGGGCCTGTTCATAGTATCTAGTTCCTCTTTGTATTTTTTAATATTTATTCATTTATTACCTTTTGTTTCCCTTGTTATTTTATTGTTGTAGTTATTACTGTCGTCTTTGTTGGATAGGACAGAGAGAAACGGAGAGAGGAGTGGAAGACACAGAGGGGGAGAGAAAGATAGACACCTGCAGACCAGTTTCACTGCTTATGAAGAGACTCCCCTGCAGTTGGGGAGCTGGGGGCTGAAACCAGGATCCTTATGCAGGTCCTTACTAGGTCCTCTTTATTTAATTTTGGGATACCTAGATTACTATAGTTTAAGTACGCTCAAAAAGCATAAATATTTTGGGAGCCAGGTGGTAGTGCACCTGGTTAAGTGCTCATGTTACAGTGAGCAAGGACTCAGGTTCAAGCCCCTGGTCCCCACCTGTGATGGGAAATTTTCACAAGTGGTGAAGCAAGGCTGCAGGTCTCTCTCTCTCTCCCTCTCTCCCTCTTTTTCGTCTCCTTCCCTCTTAATTTCTCTTTTTCTATCCAGTTATAAATAAATAAATGTTTTAAAAATCACACATACTTTGAGCCATCAACCTTTTTCTGTTTCAAAATTGTGCTTTGTTCCAGTTTGCCTTTCCCTATACTTTTTAAATTCAGCTTGTAATTTTCCACAAAAATTCCTAAAAGTATTTTAGTCATAATGTGTTCAGTTCTTCTTACTGTATACATCTTCTAACAATTATTGAGGAGTGCTAAGCTCTGCTACTATAACTGTGGACTTAATCTAGTTCTTCTTTTAAATTTTACTAGTTTTTGCTTTACGTATCGAGCTCTTTTGTTAGGTATGTATATATGTCTGAATCTTGTTGTACTTGTACATGGCATCTTTTATCATTATGCAGTACTCATTCTTCCAGCCAATATTATATTGCTGTTTAAATCTACTTTTCAAAATGCTAATATAACTTCTCCAATTTTATTTCCTAATATATATATTTCCCCCCAGAGTACTGCTCAGCTCTGGTCTATAGTGGTATGAGGAATTGAATTTGAGACCTTGGAGAATCAAGCATGAATGAGAGTATCATTGCATAACCATTATGCTATATGCTCCCCTTCTAGCTTAATATTTTCATGTACTGGCTCCATCCATTCCTTTACATTTAGTTTCTGTTTTTACATTTACATCTCTGTACCTTGTATAAAATTCTAATTTCGTTTGACTGAAATTTATTTTACAACCACACCACAATAAAACCACAAGTTCAATTCAACTCCAGCATTGGTACCTTTGGTCAAGGAGGGAATTCTGTGTGGCTTGTGAGGCCTCATTGAATAAAAATATATGTAAGCATATTTCTAAAATATATAAAATTACCATTTGTAGATAAGGGCAATTATCTCCACAGAGCTACTTGAAATTGTTGAATTTCAGAAATTACTTATGAATCTTAGCTCTACCTTGGGACCGACCAAATACAATTATCCCAAACTTTGAAAAACATATTTAATGTCTCTGAAGCCCAATGGACCAACATGCCTTGACATGCATAGCCCCAGGACATCATGGGTATGTAACTATACTGGAAGACACCTGGTGCTGTGGCATCTCTCCCACTTTCTCTCTCTATTTGAATAAAAATACCACTGTAGAATCCATGAAATTGCGTATGTGCAAGGGGCATAAAAGGCTGTTTGTATAAATTCACAACTCATTTTCCTACTATTATTATTAGCTATTTTCAGTATTAATTTGAAGAGATTATTTGTCAAGCTATGTATAGAACATGCATTACAAAATGAGTATGGTCTGTTAAATATAAGAATCTATTTATACTGTAGACAGCATTTATATATAATACCTAATGCAATATGACATATAATTTTAACTATTTCCTAGTTCTTCCTTAGGAAAAAAATGTATGTGTCTTGTTAAAGAAAAATTGTACCAGATGGTGTTACGTAAGGAAGGAAGGAAGATTTTATTCAAAACTATGGCAAGAGACGACAGAGTTGCAATCGGGTAAAGATTGAATTCAACTTGGTATAAACAAAGACTGGAGAGTGGCTAAGTACTGGAATGAGGTAAGTGATGTAGCGGAAATTAATGGGGAGGATATTGCATGTGATTAGACCAGCTCTTTGATAACTTGTGTTCATCACACACAATTAGGCTGCTACCCACCCACAATGATTGGAAAATCCAGGGCCCTATCTCTCTTGATTACATTTCAGTAGGATGGCTCCCAGGTCCTGTGAAAGACATTGCTGGGTTGAAATACTACAAAAGGCCGTGAGAAAATTCCTATCTCCCAGGGATGTGGTGTTTATTTATAATTAAAGTTTGCTAAAGTAAATGCTGTAAGCAAAACACTGGCGTAAGGATCCCCATTTGAGCCTCCGGATCCCCACCTGCAGGGTGGTTGCTTCATAGGTGGTGATGAATGTCTGCAGGTGTATCTTTCTCTCCCACTCTATTTTCCCCTCCTCTTTCCATTTCTCTCTGTCCTGTCCAACAATGAAAACAATAACAAGAATAATAACAACATTAAGAACAATAGTAAACAACAAAAGGGATAAAAAGGGCCTGACCCCAGGAGCAGTGGATTTGTAGTGCAGGCACCAAGCCCCAGCAATAACCCTGGAGACAAAAAAAAAAAAAAAAAATTGGGACATATAGTCTGGAAGAACCCTATCTAGAGTATATAAGCTGAAGAAAATTTTTTTGTTTGTTTTTTGTTTTTTATTTTTTAAATATTTATTTTATTTATTTATTCCCTTTTGCTGCCCTTGTTGTTTTATTGTTGTAGTTATTATTGTTATTGTCATTGTTGGATAGGACAGAGAGAAATGGAGAGAGGAGGGGAAGACAGAGAGGAGGAGAGAAAGATAGACACCTGCAGACCTGCTTCACCGCCTGTGAAGCGACTCCCCTGCAGGTGGGGAGCGGGGGTTCGAACCGGGATCCTTATGCTGGTCCTTGTGCTTTGCGCCACCTGCGCTTAACCCGATGCACTACAGCCTGACTCCCCAGCTGAAGAAAAGTTTAAGACTGTCTTAGTCAGTATTAAATCCAGTGATTATCTCCCGAATATTTTACTATTCAAATGTGATTTTTTTTTTTTGCACATTAAAAATATATTTATGTTTCTAACATGGGAGCTGCAATTGTTAGCTACTGTGGGTAGCCAACCACCCCCACCTTCAGTGGCTTAAATCAACAATGTCAACTTTCTCATGTTATCAGCTGGTCTCCACTGGGGTCAAGCTGTGAATTGTCCTGAAGGTTGAGTCTAGACTTCAGGGAAAGTAGCTTTCCGGGGAAAGGTTCTCCTCAAGCACTAAAGGGATGCAAAGACAAGTTCATTGCTTATGCAAAATTAAATCCCCAGTTGACTCCTGAAGTTCCTTTGAGCCATGTAAGGAATTTAATTGATTTCAAAGTCAAGGATCCCATGCCAGGGAAGGTGGTTCAATGGGTTGAGTGCAAAGCTTGTATTTATGAAGCCTAGGGTTGATCCTAGACATCAAATATGTTGGCTGGAATGGTGCCCTGGCTTCTGTCTCTTGTTAAATAAGTAAACCTTCCAATTCAAGTATCTCAGAAGTACTCATTGACCACCGACAAGCATCAGACAGACTGATAAAAGAAAACAAGCAAGGGCCAGGCAGTGACACAATCAGGAAGCAACACAAGTCACCCTGTGCAAGGACCCTGTGTCTGAGCCCTCACATTCCACCCATCCCGAATCTGCCATCTTCAGTGGGAGAAATCTCACAAGTGGTGGAGTAGGCTGCAGGTGTTCCTCTTTCTCCCCTACTCTCTTTCCCTACATCTCTTCCTATTTCTCTATCTCTATCACAATTATAATGATGATAATAATAATAAGCAACTTAAAAAAGAAAAGAACAGATGTGGACCAGGGAGGTCACCAGGGAAGGATCAGTAAACAGAGGTAAAACAGTTTTGCAAAGCCACATTTCATCTTCTGAAAAGAGTTAAGGCCTTCCCCATCAATGAGGGAGGTTATCATACACACACAGATCTTCTTGCACATGCAATTATGTATTTCCACTAACCTTAAGAAATCTCAGAAAAAAAAATTAACCTTTTTCCAAAGATATATATGGGGGCTTATTATTGTTCCCCTACATTTATGGTGTAGTAATTTAACTAAATAAGAGATATAAAGTGAATTTTCCCTGAGTAATAATTTAAGTGAGATCTAGAAAAATTAAGTGAATGTGGTGTGGACATTTTATAAATAAAGATTAAAAATAGCACATTAACTATCCATTGTCTTTTTGAACCCTAAGACAGCAGGAACCTCACATCTCCACTATAGAGCCTATATTTCCCCCAGTCCTGGAACCTTAGGATAGGGCCCACTTTCCCGCATGCCTCTCCCAATCCATATCAAATAATATTGCATCTGCCGATCGCAACCTAATCAACACAACGATTGCCACCTCAACATGCTTCAGCTCAGACTGTGTCCAGAGACTTCACGTGTGGAATGACAACCCTTCAGCTTCATTACTCGGGTGAGACCTTTCCTTTCATAGTATTCTCTAATTCCATCCCAGGTGGTTCACTTTCTAAAAAAGTCCCAAACCCTAGATATAGACCAAGTTCTGTGAGAAAGAGCATATGTTCACATGTATCCATAAACTAGTGCAAAGTATATACCTGAAAGCAGAAGTACATTAGAGTTTGCAGTGAGTACCCCCCTAACACTTCCTCTCCTCTATTCCAACCTTTGGGTCCACGATTGCTCAACAATTTGTTTGGCTTTGTATGTTAACTCTCTTTTCAGCCACCAGGTGCCAGATGCCATCAAGATGCCGGCTAGGGTTCCCCAGACTGAACATCCCACCAATGTGTCCTGGAGCTCTGCTTCCCCAGAGACCCACCCTACTAGGGAAAGAGAGAGGCAGACGGGGAGTATGGACCGACCTGTCAACGCCCATGTTCAGCGGGGAAGCAATTACAGAAGCCAGACCTTCCACCTTCTGCAACCCACAATGACCCTCGGTCCATGCTCCCAGAGGGACAGAGAATGGGAAAACTATGAGGGGAGGGGATGGGATATGGAGATTGGGTGGTGGGAACCGTATGCAGTTGTACCCCTCCTACCCTATGGTTTTGTTAATTTATCCTTTCTTAAATAAAAAATAAATTAAAAAAATAGCCATGTGAATATATGTGAACATATATGTATACAGTTTTGCTGCGTTTCTTTTTTTTTCTACATTTCTATTGTGTACACTTTATCTTATCTGGAATATATATGGAGAGAAAGAGAGAGGAGAAATAAATATGATGGATTAAGTATAAGGGCATAGCATATAGCACATATACCTAATTTAATAAACAGTTGAACAGAAACTAATGAAAAATAATTATTTGGAGAGGATGGAGTCAGTAGAATTTCAAAAACATTGGGTTTGAATTTGAAGACATGTACAAGGAGAAATACAATTAGTGATTATCTATACCAACTTGAGACTTAGAATAAAACACTGGACTAGAAGAATAATTTTATAAGTCATAAATGACTGATGGTCTTTCAGTGAAATAGATTAAGGGGAAAAGTACAGGAGTAAATGAATGAAAGTTGACTTTAAAAAGAAGATAAGCGTTTCCCATTATTTTTTGGTCTTCAACTGCTTCACTGCAAACACATGGTGCTGTGATGGAGGAGAGAAGGAAAGACTCTGACTGCCATCCTACCCCCTTCCTTAATGGGGAAATGCTGAATGCTTCACATATGGTAGCACCGCACTTCTTTCAAGAGTGATTACTTTTAACTAGTCTCCAAATGTTTTCAAAAGCTACTTTCCCTGAATCAATTTCTAAGGGCCTTTTGCAGCCCAGTTTAGGAGGAAGAACTGCAGACAAAAAAGGACTGAAAACAAAGGAAATGTTTTTATGAAGAATAAGCAATAAATTAATGTGAAAGTGTGAGTAGGATGAGGACCTACCAAGCCATTGCTCCTGGGGGCCATCCCCTCCCCCCTTTTATTGAGTAGAACAGAGAGAAATTGAGAGAGGAAGGGGAGATAGACAGGGAGAGAAAGATAAGACACTTCACCTCTTGTGAAGTGATGCCCTCCCCCAACAGGTGGGGAGCTGGGGAGGTGGGGGCTCCATCAAGGATCCTTGAGAGGGTCCTTGTACTTTGCACTATGTGCACTTAGCGTAAGCAGGTGTAACCGCCCAGCCTCTGCACCTATATTTTGCCACAACTGACTTCATCGCCTTTTATCACAATTATCAACCTTTAAAAGAGGCTACTTTTTCCATTTTGTTGCCCTTGTTGTGCTTGTTAACATTGTCATAGCTGTTGTTGTTGGATAGGACAGAGAGAAATAGAGAGAGGAGGGGAAGACAGAGAGGGGGAGAGAAAGATAGACACCTGCAGACCTGCTTCACTGCTTGTGAAGTGACTCCCCTGCAGGTGGGGAGCCAGGGGTTCAAACCTGGATCCTTACGGTGGCCCTTGCGCTTTGCACCATGTGCGCTTAACCCACTGTGCTAACTCCTGACTCCCAATTCTGCAATGTTTTAATGTATGTATGCCAGTATCTTTGTATTTTAAATTAATTAAGCCAATTTACTTGCTCAACGCCTTCACATTTTTTAATTTTTGTGTGCGTAACATGGATTTTCCACGTGTGATTCAATCACTCTGAGCCGCTTTTTCATTCAGACGGAGGTGGAGGAGCATCACACTAGAGCTTCCTCCATTTCCATAGAACTTGCGATGGTTATGCCAGGACTTGATCCCGGATCATGTGCCTAGTAATGCAGTCGCCACAATATATCAGCTGTCTCTCTGATCATGAAACACATTAAATGTTACTAGAACTAGGAAAAATAGAAACCAGAATAAATAGAAGGAAAGTTAGAGAATGCTAACCCTGCCTAGGAAAGGACATGCCTAGTGTGTAGAGCTTGAAGCAGTGTGGACACGGGGTCATTTCCTGAAGCATATCTATCTAGGTTTGTACTCCTTAGGACTACGACACATAGACTAATAATGAATTCTTAACGCAAGCGCTAACAAAGGGTTAAAAGCTGGATGAGTGCTTTTGTTCTGCTTGATCATGAGGGGTGGGGAGGGGATAAGAGTCACAAGATAATGCTGCTTATTACATGCACAAGACTTAAAAACAAAATATAACCAATAAAGCAACAAATTAAAAGGCATTTTTTTTTCAACAAGGGTTCAGCTGCTTATAATTACCAACGCTTGTATCTGTATATTCTTACTTTTCTTTAAGGATGTTATAAATTATTCTATTTTATTCAGAGTATTGCACTGTTTCATTTTTGTGTTGTTGCTGAGGTTTAATCACTTGGGTTGACTTTTTCAGATTGAAAGAAACAGAGAGAGAGAGAGAGAGAGAGAGAGAGAGAGAGAGACATCACAGCACAGAATCTTCCTCTAGTGTGTTGAGGAGCCCATAGGAATCAAGAATGCACACCAGGAAAACCAGGCACCTTCTCAGGTGAGCTATCTTGCTGATCCAACAGTGTTTTACTTCTAATTTGGCCAAACTAATCTAAATGAACGACTGGACTGGAGTCCCAAATCTGATCTTCTCTCCATGGTTACTTATACTCTTCCTACGTCTACATAGAATACCACTAAGGTCCACTGGGTACCTAGTGTCATGGCTCAAATGAAAATCTTTCTCCTCAAATGAAAACATCTCTCACTTCCAGACCCCATGTCCCAAAGTGTTACCTGCTATCTTAGTTGCCTCTATTTGTATGTGTCACTGTGCTCAATTACTGCTTGTGAAGTAGCTTGGAAAGATCACTGGTTACACAAGAAAAGGACACTAATTTGGGCTGATGAATTATATACACAGACTAAAAATTCCTAGTGCCTTACTATGACAATCGTTTCTTTGTCTTTTGTCTTCTCTTTCTCAAGCACACAATATTGCACGTTTTATATATAATTATGTAAGTGAACTATCTCTCAGTTCAACTGAAAAAATACACAGAAGATACATAACTATTAAAACATAATTTATTTGTCAGACTACACAAATATATTTTCTCTGTATTAAGTGCTATATTTATAATACCAGCTAAAATTATCAATCCAGATTGTATATTAGTGGACAATTAGTGTTTTCTTCTGGAGATACATGTATTTTGTGGAAGGGGGCGGGTGGAAGGTGTATTTTGTGGAGTAGGAGTTGGAGATGGGGGTGAGTAATCAGATTTGTGTTCCTATGAATTTATATGAATAGGTTTCATTTCAATCAGAAAGAAAGTTTATTCTCTCTTAGTGGTGGTATCGCAGATATTGAAGGAGAGCTAACTTGACAGAATAAAACCTCCCTTTAGACTTGTTCTTTCAGTCACTGTACTCCACTTATTGTGGGTGGTGCTATTCATGACCTGCTATGTTCTTATTCCCTCTTTTGTTAAAATTATTTTTATTTATTTATTATGGATAGAGACAGAGAAATTGAGAGGGGAAGAGGAGGTAGACAGGGAAAGAGACAGAGACCCCTGCAGCCTCATCACTCGCGTAGCTTTCCCCCTGAAGGTGGGGACCAGGGATTTGAACCTGAGTCCTTATGCACTGTAATGTGTGCACTGAGCCAGGTGCACCACCACCTGCCCCCTTAGTTCCTGCGTCTTATTCCCCACCCTACAAAAGAGTAAGGTGAACTGGGTCACTCTGATCCTAAAATGCACAATGCTTGGGGATGGGGGAAAAGAAAGTAGAAGAGATCCGAATGGAAGGCTAAAAGCTGAAGGTAGGGTTTTCTTTCAAAACTGATCAAGTTGAAAACCAGAAAAGAAATGCTGCTTTACGAACACATTCCTGAGAGTTTCAATTTTATAATGGAGTTAGCATGTTTTTCTCTATTCTTTCTTCTTCTTCTTATTTTTAATAGAAACTGATGCAGGGAAGGTGAGAACAGGAGGCCACAGCATGGAAGCTCACTTCATTGTGGAGGGGGCTAAGCCCAAGCTTGGGATGTGCACATGGCAAAGCAGCACAGCATCCAAGTGAGCTCTCTCACCAGTCCCAACTGAACTAGTCTCATAGTAATATCTGGTCTACGCAGATCCTCCCTTTCTATGTTCCAGAATTCAGTATTTAAAATAATTATCTTTCTAGTTCGTTGTAGTGCTTCTGTAGTCCTGAGCTCCTGTAGAGAATTAAAGCATCAAAGCACATGTGGCCTGGCGCCTGTACAGTTATTAGTTGGTGCCTTCATGGAGAAAGTCACACCCCAGCAAAGAGGATTAGAGTCCTGGAGTGCAACAGAAACAGAAGCCAAGATGAGGACAGTTGACATGGGAGGGAAATGGCTGTGACATGAAAGCGTTGCTGCCTGGCACTCATATGCTAGACGTACGTTCTGTCCATAAAAGATGACAGAGCTCCTAAGAGAAAGCAGCTGATGACAAGGCAAGAAGATTTCCACAGCTGTCCTCAGGACATAACTTTTAACTGCCAAATGCCACAGAGCTGTTTTGATTAGTATATTTTTCTTTTCAGAACCAACTCAAGATCTGAATTTCTGGTCAAATGACTTAACTCTTACATTTAACTGTCTTTTACCGCTCATGTCTATATTGGTCTATTCTATGCAATTTAAACATCTTTACAAATGAGAAACAGAACCGTGTGGACCATAGCAAACTGTATCTGGTGTTAACTTCTGGCATGAGGTTGACAGTTTAAAAGAGAAATCCCGCAACCTGTTCAAGACTGCTGAACATTTTTAACAACCGACTTGAATTCTTAGACATCTGAGAGCTTCAATATTGTACATGAGAAGGGCAGAAGTAAACTATTGATGAATTTGTTAATAAACTTTTACTTTAGTACTTAGAACACATTTATTTTTACCAGACTTGAGAGCAAAATTAACTCAATATATCATTTTAATGAATTTATGACTATAACTGTATATAGGCTGTTTACTGCCTATAATTTTAATATATACAATGCAATATAAATGCAATGCTGAGATTCAATTTTCAGCATACACTTATTTGGTTACTGCAGTAACAACTAAATCTCTGAGATATCAACAGAACAAACTGTTTCACAAAGTATTTTATTTGTCTAGCTTTCAGTTGTTCTAGTTTAAAAGTAGCAGTTGGATTGTAAATAGATCTACTAACACAATTGATGTAAATTTTACATAAAAATTTAAATTTACATGGGTATAACAGCTAATATTTGGCATTATCAATATCAATATAAAGGGCTTTATCAATATCATCATTTTGCTGGTTTTTATATATAAATATGTATCAAGACTTTAACCAGACAAAAACCACCCATGTGATCCACCCATCACATCTACAATCATAGGACTTTCTGAGCAACACAGGCTGTGTAGTTTACCTCCCTTCTATGGGTAGAATTCAAGATGGCAAAGGACTCTTGAGGGGAGAGGGGATGTGTGCCCTGTTTTACCTTTGACATAATCAGGAAAATGATGCACATGCCATGTTATGTGTAAGAAGAAAAAGAATATTTCAAATACAAACAGGGGATGGGAAGAACAGAAAAAAGAAAATGAAAGCCAAGTTTTTGGCTGGACCAAGTGTTTAAAGTTCTCTGAAAACATTTGTCTCTGTTGACTTTCTAGCTGACAAGAAGCAGGAAAGAAACCTAAGTATCATTTCCCTTCCAAGGCATACAAACACAAACCCCCTAGAATTTCTTTATTTTTTTTTCTTATTTTAATGGTTTATTTATCCGTTTACGTGTGATATATATATCGAGAGAGAGAGGAAATAGAGAAAAAACAGAGCATCACTGAGGCATATGTAATGCCAGGGATTAACCTTGGGACATTACACTCTATATACTGTGCTACTTCCTGGGTCACAGAGTTCCTTATAGACCAAGGAAATACCATATGTTACTGAAGGAAAGACAGGGAACACCATATCCTGTATTCCCAGAGAACAATGCACAGACTCCAAAGGAGTGCAGGATCAGGATTTTTCTGATCCTTGAGTACAACAGCAGATCTAGACAAAGGACTACTGGTGTGCAGAATAAGAGCAAACACTGTCTGCCTCAGATGGGGAGGAACTACTTGCAAAAGAAGTATATAGTCAAATGGATCTTTTGGAGATTATAAAGAATTTCAAGGAGGTCAGGCAGTAGTGCAGTGGATTAAGCACACGTGGCTCAAAGTGTAAGGGCCAGTGTTGATTCAAGCCCCGGGCTCCCCACCTGCAGGAGGGCTGCTTCACAAGCGGTAAAGCAGGTCTGTAGGTGTCTATCCTTCTCTCCGCCTCTCTGCATTCCCCTCCTCTCTCAATTTCTCCCTGTCCTACCCAACAACAATGGCAGCAATAACAATAATAACAACAATAAGGGCAACAAAAATGGGAAAAAATGGCCTCCAGGAGCAGTGGATTCTTAGTGCTAGCACCGGCGAGCCCCAGCAATAACCGTGGAGGCAAAAAAAAAAAAAAAAAAAAGAATTCCAGCAATTCTATTCCATGAGAATCAACCCATCAAACCAGTTAAGTAATAGTCAAATATCTGAACAGATGCTTCAACAAAGATATGAGCGGCAAATACACATGTGATAAAAGACCCATCATCACCAGTCACTAAAAGTCACCACAAAGTGCAATGTGTGCCTACTAGAATGGATTTTTAAGTAATAATACTAAGATAAGGAGTTGAACGAGTGGAGACTTCCCACATTACTAGTAGAAACTTAAAATGGCACAACTTTTGGGAAGACTTTATAATTCTTTATAAAATAAAACATACTTCTACTGTAGAATGAGAAATCTCAGGATGAGGAAATGACCTATGTAACCTCCTGGCTTTTCCTGGAGCCTCAGTCATAGACTTTGGGAAGAGGAATCTCCCTTATAGCGTATATAACCCCAGACAGATCAAGATATGGAGGCCAGCTGGTGGTGCACTTGATTGAGTGCACGTGTTACAATGCAAAAGGACCCAGGTTTGAGCCCCTGGCCCCCACCTGCAGGGGGAAAACTTTGCTAGTGGTGAAGCAGTGCTGCAGGTCTCTGTCTCTCTTCCTATCTCCCCTTTCCCCTCTCAATTCCTGACTGTCTCTATCCAATAAATAAATAAATAGAACTTAAAAATGAAAGATAAAAATGACAAGATCTGACTAGGCCACAACAGCAACATGGCCCACTGTGCAACCCAACCACTGACCAGCCTGCTGCACAAAGCCCGTCTCCAAATTCCTCACGAAACTTCCATGGTCACCGAGTATAAAGATGGCTGGTCTGCAGTGTACAATACCAGCCTAGACATTTGTCTGCTGGTCCCAGTCTGACTCCCTTGTCTGCCAGTCATTTCCAGCTTTCCTCCAATACACCTGTCTATTGGCTCTCAGAGATGCAAATCTCTGTCTCTCTCCCTCCATTCCTTGGAATCTTGATGCCACTCCCCAAAACACTTTTCACATCAATCGCATTCCTATGAGTTATCTAGCAAAGCAATATTTCTATCCACATAAAAGTCCTGTAGAGCAGCCAGATAGATAGCCCACCTAACAGGACACCTGTATTGCCATGAGCATGCTATGGAAATGAAGGTAGCTTCAATGCAGTGGTGTCTCTCCTGTCCGTTTCAATCTGTGTGAGAAAAAGTGGTCCAGAGTAGTGAAATCACACATGCATGAGGTCCTAGCCCTAATTCCTAAAGGTAATGTTTCTAGCCAATTCACTTATACTTGTCTTAAACTGGAAACACCGCATGCATCTGTCAACTGACTGATGAATAAACACACTATAGTATAGATATCATAAAAATATTTAGCAACAAAAATAGGCACTATAGATACACTAAAATCAAAATGCTTTCTTTATAAGACATCTCATGAAAAAACAAACAACGATAACAACAACAAAAAAGCATAAATCAGTACAGTGGAGGCTGAAACTGGGGAGCATTTTTTGTAAAGAAGTCTAAGAAAATATGTGGTCTGGGTCTCGGCAGTGGCACACCCAGTTGAGCACATGCAAGGAACTGGGTTTGAGCCTCTACTCTCCACCAGCAAGAGAGAAGCTTCACAAATAGTGAAGGAAGCTGGCAGGTGTCTTATCTTTCTCTCTCCCTCTCTGTCTCTCTTTCCCCTCTCAATTTCTTATTTTCCTATCAAATAAAATAGAAAAATGGTATGGCTACCCCAGCAGCTGCACGATGAATCTATTTCTCCTGGTGGCCATGTCTCCCTTCCAATTTGGATTTGTTTGAGAGAAATTGGGAGACAGACAGAGAGATAGAAACACCTGCAGTCCTGCTGAATCCCCCTGCATCCCACCCTGCGCAAGTTTGGAACAAAACCTCCTTATGGCATTTCCGCTATCCAAATGGAGAGCTGGAGGTTGGGCGGGGTGTTCGGTAGTAAATGAAAAACCTGATCATATGAGTTGAAAACAAGTAATGATGACCCTCAAATCCCATGACAGGAAATCCTTACTTTTGTATGTGGCAATGGAAGTCAAAGCAAACAGGAAATGAGATACTGAAGCTGAATATAGAGATGTGGAGGCCTACTGCCTCTGCCACGGAAAATCAATCACTGTTATGAGAAGACATCTAGTGTATCAACATTCAACGGTACATTGGAGGACAGAGTATTGCTCAACTTAACCTCTCCATTTCTTTCCTTTAGAGAACATTTACACCAGTAGGAGGAAGGGCCAGAAAGGTGAGTTTGGAGAGGAACAGGATTAGATTTTGAATAGATCCTGACATTACTGTTTGTCCTAAAAGCAAAGGCCAAGCAAAAACAATGGTGAATTTGAACATGTCAAGTCATCTGACCTTCTGGGTCAAATCAGAGACCCCCATGTCAAGTATGCCTGTCCTTTTTGGACCTTTGTTTCAAGACAAGCTACATTTTAGAATATTTCCTTAATTTGAAACATAAGGATATAGATTAGGGTTGGCAAAATAACCTACTGGGATAGTGTGTTGCTGTTCCCTGCACAGCACCCAGTCTAGAGCCCTGCCACTACCTTATCAAATGAAGAAGTTTCATCCTCTTCTCTGTCTCTCTCTGTCTCTCTGTCTCTCTTTCTCTCTCTCTCTCTCTCTCTGTGTGTGTGTGTGTGTGTGTGTGTGTGTGCTTCTATCTGAAAAAAGTTAGGCTGGAATCATGTGATGCCCCTGAAAAAAAATCAGTAAATAGGAGACATAAATACAGAATGCTAAGGACTAGTAAGATTGAATCTGATTCCATTTGTTGCTATTTGAACCCTGGTAACTTTTATGTTTCCTTTTCTCTCATGTCTGAGCAAGCTGATAAAGTTCTAATTCATTTTCTGGTGCAGGAATCCAAATCACACTGGATCACTGAGGGGAATCCTTGTCTCAGTCTAGTCCTAGGGACAAGATTATCAGTGCCGGTATCTTATCCCCATTCTCTGAAGACTTTCTTGTGCTCCCTTGGGGACCTTTCCTGTCCTACTTAGAAAGTCTGATTATGGGAATTAAAACCTTTTCATGCTGTATTAGCTTATACATGACAGCCTGTAAGGTCAAATCAAATCTGAGTGCAGGGGTCTTCTGTCTATTCCATTCACAAGGTGGACAGAAATAAAGTGGCATTTGCATCTCAGGAGTGACTGTGAGGAAGGAGAGCACTGGAGATGAAGTTCAGAGATGCCACAGAAGTAGAACAGAGAGGATGGGATATGGTAGAACTTGCAAAAATATCTTGGGCAGGGATACCCAAGAAAACGATGACCTTACATTCAGATATAGGAATAAAGGATGATAGCAAAGGGACTGGGTGGTGGCACATCTGGTTAAACGCACACAGTACTATGTGGAAGGACTTGCGCACGGAGCTGAGTTCGAGCCCCTGTCCCCTACTGCTTCAAAAGCAGTGAGGCAGGTCTCCAGATGTCTATATTTTTCTCCCTTTCTAGCTACCTTTACCTTCTCAATTTCCCTCTCTCTTATCCAATACAATAGAAGAAAAAAAGAAAGAAAGAAAGAAAGAAAGAAAAGAAAAAGAAAAAATGGCTGCCAGCAGTATGAATTGGTAGTGCTGCACTGAACCCTAAACAACCCTGGAAGCAAAAAAAAAAAAAGGGAGGGTAGGAAGATAACAATATTTACTTTAATACTAGACAATTAAAAATTAAGGAGAGCTTTATAGAAGATAACAGCATTAGAGTTTGTCATATATAGCTTCGAAGCCTTAGTGATTGGTGCCTCTATCCCTTAAAGTTCATCTCTTAACAATTTGCTTTAGTGTCATGGACCCCACAGCCTGGCTCTGGTTCATGTCCCCAAGGTCTTTCATGACTCATAGTTATCTTCTGGAATATTCATTCTCATAGTCTCATTTCTCATCATCCATATGATCTCCCAAGGAAACTCTTTTACACCACCTGTATCTCTCTCATTACCCTTCCCACTTCCGTTAAAATCGTCATTCCATAGGTTTGGCTTTACTTAAGCATTATAGGTTCAGAAACTCTGACTAGTTTAGTACTTTCAGTTCATCAATACTTACAACTAACCATTAGGGTTTTTAATAAGTATTTGGACATTGAATTTTTTAAGCTTTATATTTTATAGTTTATTCATTTATGAAGAGAGACAAAAAGATACAGAGAGAAGGAGGAGATAGAGAGGAAGCAAGAGAGACCCCTGTAGAACTGCTTCATCACCTGTGAAACTTCTCCCCCACAGATGGAGACTGGGGGCTTGAGCCCAGTGTCTTGCTTATTGTAACGTGTGTGCTCAGCCAGGTGTGGCCCCAATCAGCCCTGTGACTGAATTGTTACTGATGTTTAATACCTTGATTAGACCAGAATGTACACTAAATAATTAAGTTGCATTTTTAATTTCTAAGATAATATAATGATCAATTTGCCTCTTTTAGAGTAATGTCTATTTTTAATATTCAAAAGGGATTGTATATAGGGAAATGCAATGATTTGATTTTCCTTTAATTAATAGTAACTTCTACTTAATAACTAATACCTTGAGGTTCTTAAACATTCTGTTAATTCTCTTTAAATGTAAATTTCCAATCACTGGCCTATAACTCTCAATTCAGGGCTATATATAAACTTCTTAAAATCAGCCACTTACAGCATTCTAAGGTAATAACTGACTTGGGAAAAATAATTCACATTTCTGACCTAATAGAATGATGAATCTGCTCTCTTTTTTATGTTTTTTTAATATTTATTTATTTCCCCTTTTGTTGCCCTTGTTTTTTATAGTTGTTGTTATTGATGTCGTAGTTGTTAGATAGGACAGAGGGAAATGGAAAGGGGGGGAAGACAGAGAGGGGAAGAGAAAGATAGACACCTGCAGACCTGCTTCATCACCTGTGACATGACTCCCCTGCAGGTGGGAAGCTGGGGGCTCGAACCGGGATTCCTACTCCAGTCCTTGAGCTTCATGCCACATGCACTTAACGCATTGCACTACTGCCCAACTCCCTCTGCTCTCTTAAAAACAATAAGTTTGTTTATGAAGTGGTCACTTTTGAGGTTACTTTTTATGCCAATGGATCATTGTCCAGCATTTTAAATTACTTTTATTGATTTAACAATGATTGACAAATTGTAGGATAAGAGAGGTACAATTCCACACAATTCCCACCACCAGAGTTCCGTATCCCATCCCCTCCATTGGAACCTTACCTATTCTTTATCTCTCTGGGAGTCTGGACCCAGGATTATTATGGGGTGCAGAGGGTGGGAGGTCTGGCTTCTATAATTGCTTTTCCACTGGTCATGGGCTTTGGCAGGCTTATCCAACTTCCAGTCTGTTTCTATCTTCCCCTACTGGGATAGGGCTCTGGGGAGGTGGGGCTCCAGGACACATCCGAGAGCCCGTCTCCCCAGAGATATCAGGTTGACGTTTTCAAGTAATAACAGTACACTAGTTATATTGTGATACCTTCTGAGGTGTTCTGCTACTTTTTCTTTAATTTTATTTATTATAGGGTAGAGACAGAAATTGAGAGGGGGAGATAGAGAGGGAGAGAGACAGAGAGACCTGTAGTTCTACTTTACAACTTGTGAAGCTTTCCACCTGTAGTTGGGGGCCAGGGGCTTAAACCTGGGTCTTTATGCACTGTAGTGTGTGCACTTCACCAGGTGTGCCACCGCCTGGCCCCCTGCTACATTTTCTTTTCCGCACACAAATGTAATTAGTGCATATTCCTGAGAGGTCAAAAGTAAGAAACTTGTTAAACACTTTCAAACTTATTCCTGAGTAGATTTCAAATGGCATTAAAAATAATTACAGAAAAAGGCTTGTGTAAAAAAGACAGCATAGCTTTAAATTTGTATATTCTTTCTGTCAGATAACCATACTTGCAGAAATTGTAGACTTGCTTGCTTGGTATTGTTTCTTACTAGAACTACCTACTATATTCTTGAAAGTAATTGGTCTTAGTAACTACACTTCCTTCCACATATCCTTCTATTTTAGGAACAACAGGTGAAACATAACTATATCTGGAATTCAAAATTACAGAGACAGAGTAGCAACCAAAGAATAGACATAGCATTGTTACTATATTCCACAAATATGTTCATGTTTTCATCTTTAAGTGAAAATATATCAAAAAAAAGTATATAACAAGAAAAAGTATATAACAAGTAATCATTATAAATAAAAAAAAAACAGTTAGCCTTCACGGACTCAACGGTGGGTTAAGATATTGTAAATAGGTAGCCAGGTGGTAGCACAGTCGGTTAATCATGCATGGTGCAAAGCGCAAGGACCAGCATATGGATCCTGGTTAGAACCCCGGGCTCCCCACCTGCAGGGGAGTCGCTTCACAAGTGGTGAAGCAGGTCTGCAGGCGTCTATCTTTCTCTCCCCCTCTCTGTCTTCCCCTCCTCTCTCCATTTCTCTCTGTCCTATCCAACAACGATGACAACAACAACAGCAATAATAACTACAACAATAAAAAACAACAAGGGCAACAAGAGAAAATAAATAAATATTAAAATTAAAAAAACAAGGGCAACTAAAGGGAAAATAAATGAAAAAAAATATTGTAAATCAAGATAAATCTTGACACTTTTTAAGGATACTTGATTTCTCTATCATTTTTTTCCTTGCTTAGTTTCATTTAAGTCTCCCTAGGTTTAAGCAGCCAGAAGGATCAAAAGACACTTAGTAAGAGAAATGTCTGTACTCATCTAGCCTTGCTTTTCTCCACTAGTATACTATTTTTTAAGTGTCTCTATTCTTAAATGATTCATCATACATGATACATCTTAAGCTACACACTGTACATCAATCTTTCAATACCCTCCGTATACTCAAATAACTATCTTGCAGGTTTAACTAGAACAACCTAAAAATAACAGTGAAGTTAAAAGTTAATGAAATAAAAAAGGAGTATGTTTAAAGGTTAGAAAAAGATTTAGCAGTTATCAAAAGAAAAAGTACAAGTAAATAGCAATAAATTATTTTTCTAAGTGTGGTCTGGGAGATGGTGCAGTAGATAAAGCACTGGACTCTCGAGCATGAGATCCCAAGTTCAATCCCTGGCAGCACATGTACCAGAGTGATAACTGGTTCTTTCTCTCCTCCTGTTGTTCTCGTTAATAAATAGATACAATCTTAAAAGAAAAAAATATTTTGTTAGCATTTTTTTCTTGACAAATATAATTGGGTCTCTGTATCCTCATGGAGTTTTTAAAGTTAGCATAAAATTAGTATTAAGATTGTAGTTCAGGGCAGGAAAGTTAGTATAGTGGTTATGTCTTATCCACTGCGCCACCTCCCGGACCACAGTTGTACCCCTCTATCCTATGGTTTTGTTAGTGTTTCCTTTTATAGATAAAATAAAATTAAAAAAACAATGTTCTGTTTGTCTGTATTGCTTCTAAGAAGTTATTATATTTTCCAAGTATATTTATAACCAAATTGAGTATTTAACATTCTTTTGGATGTAATTACTACTGTCCTGATGACATTAGTTCTTTGATCACTTAAGGGCATCATTTGTGAAATTACCATGACAATGTATTTCTCACGTTTAAGTCACATGAGAATAGTAAGTGCTTCCTGTGGGTGGTTGAGTGCACACCTTACAGTGCACAAGGACCAGATTTGAGCCCTGGTTCCTCACCAGTAGGGGGAAAGCTTTGTGAGTGGTGAAGCAGGGCTGCAGTTATCTCTCTGTCTCTCCCCTTCTCTTTCTCCTTTTTCCCTCTTGATTTCTAATGGTTTCTATCAAATAAATGTAACAAAAAATTAAAAAAATATTAAGTGCTTCTGAGTGTCTCTAACTAACTTGGAAAATAATTTACTCAGAAGTGTGACCTAGAAGTCTGTATTTAAAACTTCAACATCATTAATGCATATTTTTCTGAAAATAATAATAATAATCAGATCAAAGTTAAAAAGTTAAATATGAAATACCGAGGAATAAAGAGTATTACTGGTATGCATCCTAATTAATACTGACACTACTTATAACAATATTTTTGGAGGCCAGGCAGTAGCGCAGTGGGTTAAGCACACAGTTGGAAGCACAAGGATTGTCTTGAGTATCCTGGTTCAAGTCCCTGGCTCTCCACCTGTATTCACAAGCACTGAAGCAGATCTACAGGTCTCTCTCTCTCTCTCTCTCTCCCCTTCCCTCTCAATTTTTCTTTGCCTTATCCAATAAAATTTAAAAAGAAAAAAAAATGACCTCCAGAAGCAGTAGATTCATAGTGCTGGCATCAAGCCCCAGTGATAAAGCTGGAGGAAAAAAAAAGAATTTTTTTGGAATCACATGAATACATAGAAGACACCTACTAACAAATAATATTTTCCTTGAATTTGACATCTGTCAGCACATTCTATTTTTTATACTTTTATTTGCTTATGCTGAGTATTCATATGTTACAGAAACATTGAAAAATTAGAATTTAGAATTTTTAAAGGGGAGGCCCTTGTCACATTATCAAAGGACTGAATAATAATTCACACCTAAGTACAGAACTCTATTACCATACTTATCATGACTGTGTACCAATGAAAACACAAATCTTACTAATGGAAGTTTTCTGTCACATTATCTGCTCTTCTAAAGACATTGTAGTGGGAAATGGATTCAGTCATTTTTTATTGTGGCAAACATTTTTCTTATGCTATAAAATAAGATGATCTAAACTAAAGTAATATAAAATTGTACTTTTAATTGTCAAAGTATAAAATTATGAGAACTGAATGCTATATTTCTGATGCTGCTAAGCTGAAAACTAGATTTAGTTCTATCTAATATTACTGCAGCCTTCATATTAGAAACAATGACTGCAAATATCTAGTTAATAATTTTATCAAGTTATAGTGGCCACTTGCCATTCAAAATCTCCAGGAGGGCCGCAGCTGGGTGGCGGCGCACTAGTGAAGCACACTGAGTATAAAATATGCAAACAGCCCCGGCTCCCCACCTGCAGGGGAGTCGCTTCACAGGCAGTGAAGCAGGTCTGCAGGTGTCTGTCTTTTTCTCCCCCTCTCTGTCTTCCCCTCCTCTCTCCATTTCTCTCTGTCCTATCCAACAACAACAACATCAATCATAACTACAACAATAAAAAAAAACAAGGGCAACAAAAGGGAATAAAAAAATTTTAAAAAAATGCAAACACTCAATATTTCTCATAAGTAGCAGGAGTAGTTGCTAATGCCACATGTTTGTCCATCATTTATGGCAAATCATAGTTTAAGTACATTCACAGTGAATAGCTTTTCAACAGAATATGAATTAAGAATGAAGCACCTATGCCTAGGCCTGCATTTTCCTCTGTTTGCTATGGAAGTAATGGGTAATACCTCTGTTTTACCATTACTACAATTACCAACGGAGATAACATCTGAAAACACAGCACACTGAAAAGAAAGCACAAGTTATTACTAATTATGTTTTGTTATTCAATTATAAGAGTGTCAAAATAACTGCATTTATGTTTGCTGAACTAAAGTCTGATCCACATAGCCTTTGTGAAACTATAAATGACGTGCATTCACACACACACACACACACACACACACACACACACACACACACACACACACACACACACACACATCTGCTATCTCTCTTCTCTTCCAATTAAAACCAAAACAATTCATACTTCAGGGCGACCTTGGGATATGTTGTAATGACACGATTGAGTTCATCCAGATTTTTGTTGACATTGTCAAGCAATAACATCCTATCCAGCTAATTAAGCAGAATGTATTGTGTTTTTAAGGTGGTCCTAAGATTTTAAAAGTCAAAATTAAGCTCTATTATGAAATTTTAGTAAATTGATATTTTCATCACTTAATTAATTGTCTATTAAAAAGCTGTCTTGGTCCTTACTTGTTGTTTATGAAAATGTATCAAGCATATGGGAGTATATTCTCCAAGAAGGTTAGAGAACTGAATCTGTACATTAGCAGTCAGGAATATCACCTACTCTTGTGCTGAAGGACAAGAATAGCTCTAGAAAACACTACTTTAGCCCTGCTGTTTAGAACCTATGGAGTCTCAAACTGTTAACAGAGTTGCCCCAGAAAAGTGAGATATTGTGGACATCTTACTTTCAGCAGATCAGATTTCTCCCACTTATGTAACTTGACAAATTTCTCTCTTCCTCTTCAATGAGAGCTAAGCAAGCTTGCTTAGGAAATCTGTTCTACACAGACTATACCAAAACTAATTCATTGCTTTGCATTTATTTATTTGCTTCTTATAGTATACTCAACACACTGCCACACACTGATGAGTGCATATGAGAAGCAAAAGATCCATGCCCTTGATGTGCTTATAGCCTATTGAGGAATAGTAGGTATTTAAAGGCCAAAAGAAAAGTTTACATTTGGTCAATACATAAAAGACAGGGAAATATAACAGCCAAATCAAAGGTGTATGTATGTAGGGGTGTGTGCACATTGACATATCTGCAACATTTAGTGCCTAATTTTTAAAATTGACAAAATTATTGAATATTTAGAAAGGTAGGCACACTTACAATATAAACAGTAACCTTATTTTAATTCAGATATTTCACATTTGTATGTCACATAGAGATGTGATAGGAGTATCACAGGAGAATTAATTTAAAAGGTAGGAAAGTTTTTTTAGTGAAAAATTCAGTGGAAGGTAGATAGCATAATGGTTATGCAAAGAGACTCTCAAGCCTGAAGCTCCAAAGCCCCAGGTTCAACTCCCCACCCCACACCCCCACACCATCATAAACCAGAGCTGAACAGTGCAGCTCTGGTATTTTTTTTAAAAAAAAAAGGAAGAAAAATTCAGCATGACTTTTCTAGTGCCTTTATTTTTTTGTGAAGATGGCAGGTTTTGATAGGAAATGTTTAGAGCAAGATCACTAGAGAGCAAATAAAAGAATGATCCAAGAGAAAATGGGTTATCAATTATTGTATAAACTGTCATCTTACCATGTGATATTTCACCATAGAGCTATTTTTCACAATTTTACACAGTTCGCTCATATAACAACACTAATTTTGCAGATACAAAAGGCTCTTCTAACAAGGTAGCCAAAATGATGCTAACAAGCTATCAAATTTAGAGTATGTATAATGAATGGAATGAAATGATTAAAAGCTGAAGAGAATTCAAAGGCAAGGAAAAAGAGGGTTGGAAGAAAAGAGAAAATTGGGGACAAACAGCTTTCAGAATCATGAGAAAAGTATTTTCAGTTACGTTTGCTTCATTTTTGGGCTTTCCATCCATATATATCTTAATGGATTCTCCTCTAAATAGAAAAGTCTCCCAGGATACCAACATGTTGTAGCAAGTTGAATAAAACTTTCCTTTTCAATTCATTCTTTGCTCTAATACCCACTGCAGCTAGATGAAATACCTTTTACATCTCCTGGAAAAAAAAAAATCTGAATCTGACATTCAGTGATTTGTAAAGCAAGACAAACTTTTTTTTTTTAACTAGTATTTTCCCCTGTGTTTACAGGACATATAAGTATAAAGGTTTCATCTTTTACAATAAAGTCAGACTTCTAGATTCATTTAAACTTTTATTGATTATCCTCTATTTTGGGCAAAATATTCTGTGGAGTTGACTATGAATGCAGCAATTACATGTTAAGTAAACACAGGAAAATGAATTCTGAGGCCATGAATAGTTTTCGTTGCTTAAATCCCAAGTGGGTCTAAAAGTATATGAAAATGTACCTACACAATTGTGGGAACAATCAGGCACTGAGGGACTTATATTGGTTAGGAAGATGTATTCCACATCTAAATTTATAAACTATGAATTTAGTTCTACTCAATCACAGCTCTAACAGGAAACAGCATGGATCCTACGTTACTTTTAACATACAGTATAAATATGGAGAGCAAGAAAGCTTGTGGAAAATCTAGTATAAATGCCTTCCTTTAGAACTGTATCTCAAAAGCATGTTAGGAAATACTCAACTGCATCTTTAACTTATAATATTTGTGTGAAGTTTCAAATTTTCATATAAGTAGGGCAAGTAAATCTACTTCTCTAACTTTTTTTTCAAGTTTTTTTAAATTAATTATTTATTTAATAAAGGAGACATTAACAAAACCGTAGGATAGGAGATATAGACCAGGTCCCCTGAGATAGAGCATATGTTCACAAGTATCCATAAACTAGGGCAAAATATATACCTGAAAGCAAAAGTACACAGTAGTCTGCAGTGAGTACCCCCCAACACTTCATCTGCACTATTCCAGCCTTTAGGTCCATAATTGTTCAACAATTTGTTTGGCTTTGTATGTTAACTCTCTTTTCAGCCACCAGGTTTCAGAGGCCAGCAGATGCTGACTAGACTTCCCTGGACTGAGGACCCCACCAGTGTGTCCTGGAGCTCCAATTCCCCAGAGACCCACCCTACTAGGGAAAGAGAGAGGCAGACTGGGAGTATGGACAGACCAGTCAACGCCCATGTTCAGCGGGGAAGCAATTACAGAAGCCAGACCTTCCACCTTCTGCATCCCACAACAACATCCCACAACAACCTAACTTTTATTTTTAATGAGAGCACCGCTCAGTTATGGTTTATGATAGTAATGGGGATTGAACTGGGATCTCTGAGACCTCTTGCATAAGAGCAAGGGGGAGGGCTGGATAGCATAGTGGTTAAGCAAAGAGTCTCTTATGCTTGGGGCAGGAAAAGCCCCAGGTTCAATCCATGAACCACTAAGCCAGAGCTGAGTAGTGCTCTGGTTAAAAATAAAAAAAATATATACTATAATTAATTAATTAATTAAAATTTCTTATTGTGTAAACCCACTGTTATGAAGGTGGCCCTAAGATTTTAAAAATAAAAATTAAGCTCTATTATAAACTTTTAGTAAGTTGATATGTTCATAACTCAATTCATTGACTATTAAAAAGCTGTCTTGGTCCTTACTTTTGGTTCCTTTCTCCAAATTACCATTCATATATTTTTCCTTATAAATAGTCAAGAGGCAAATGTGATGGAAACTACTCTGTAAAATTAGAAATATTCACTTCCAAAGAGTATTTAAATCATATTAACTCCTCTAAACTGCGTGAGAAAAAAAACATTCTTAATTTCAGGAAGCTCATATTAAGTTGTGTACATACCCCACCATACTGAAGGGAGATTCAGTCTTATGATCTCTCTCATGCTCGCTCTCACATTTTACTCTTTCTCTCTCTCTGCCTATCTCTATCTAAAATATATCTCATTCACCCCCCCAAAAAAGAAAAAAAATGTATTGGTCTTAAATTTAGAAAGATACTCAAAAGAACTTTTTTTCCCTGCAAAAAATATTTTAATGATCTGGTTCTAAGCTGATTTGATTGGGTTCCAGAAAACAAGAGAGTCCTTAAAGAGAACAGTTGGTCTGACAAATAGCTCAGCAGTTTCCTCAGAACAAAGAAATTGCATGTGTGTGAAACGATCTTGGGTCTACTCCCAGAGGGCTAAAGAATAGGAGGAGCTATCATGGGAGGGCATGGGATACAGGGTTCTGGTGGCAGGAACTGTGCGAAGCAGTAACCCTCTTATCCTATGATTTTGTCGATGTTTCCTTTTTATAAACAAAAAAATTTAAAAAAAAAAGAAATTGCATGTGTGAGTCTACACGTTCAGACCCTGGCACAGCATATACCAAAGTGGAGTTCTGAACTCTATATCTCATAAAATAAAACTGGGTGCCTAAAAAATAACCCAATTGCATAGCATGCTGCCTTGTCATGTGTGTAACACAGGTTTGAGTCTGTCCATCAACACAGAACTGTGGTCTCTTTTACCTCTCTCTCTTAATCCAGCATGCAATAATAATAATAAAAGCAACAACAACAGTAGTAGTAGTAATAAAAGCTAAATATTTTAACACAAGAAAGAGCAATTATGGAAATACAGAGTGACCACATGACATTTACTAACATTTAGTCTTGAATCAATTCACACTACCAGAACATCATATGTAATTGTAATACTACTCTGTCTGTTTCTAATTCAGAATGCTTAGCTAATTTAATGCGGAGAAGTATGTAATATAGTGTATTTTCTGACCATAAAACTGTTTGAAGAGTAACAGATTTTATTGTAGGCAAATCCCTAGTTTATTTCTTCAGTATCAACTTATTAAAATGTACATTGCAGAAGGGGGGTGGCACAGTGGCTTAAATGTTGGACCCTCAAATATGAGATACTGAGTTCAATACTCAGCATAACATATGCCAAAGTGATGTTCTAGTTCTCTCTTTCCTTCTCTGCATTTACAAATAAATGAGATATAAGTCTTTAAATGAATGGGGCCCGGGTGGTGGCACACCTGGTTAAGCGCACACAATACAGTGCACAAGTACCCGGGTTCAAGACTCCGGTCCCCACCTGCCAGGGGAAAGCTTCACAAGTGGTGAAGCAGGGCTGCAGGTGTCTCTCTCTCTTCCTCTCTCTCCCTCTGCTCTCTCAACTGCTGGCTGTCTCTATCCAGTAAATAAAGATAATTTAAAATATATATATGTATATAAACTAAGACCCTTCTTCCCTAGACACTCTTATACTCAACACGCAGATGATTAATGGCACAGAGCCAGAGAATGGTTGAGACTGACTAAGTTATGTTCCAGGTGGAGGAACTAGTAGTTCTGAAAAGTCCTAGATCAAAGAATCCAACAGAGAAGTCTTTTTCAAACTAGTAACTAATTTGTATCCATTATACATGACAGTATCTGTGTGAATACAGAAAGTAGTCTAGAGGGTAGTGGCACACCCAGTTAACCACACATGTTACCATGCAAAACAGCAGGATTTGAGGCCCTGCTTTCTACCTGTGGGGACCAGGGATGCTTTATAAGTGGTGAAGCAGATCAGCAGGTATCCTTTACACTACCGTTGTATCTCCCCCTCCCGTCTCAATTTCTCTCTTTCCTATCAAAAAGAAAAGAAAGAAAAAAAAAAGAAAGAAAGAAGGAAAATGGAAAATAAAGACAGAAAAGGAAAGGAAAAATGAAAAGAATATATGGCTACATGGAGTGGTGAAGTAGTCATATGCTGGCACTAATTCCCAGCAATCACCCCGGTGGCAATCAAAAAATAATAAAAGAAAAGAAAATAAGAAAGTGCAGTCTGTGATTTCTAAGAGTCCATTGTCTTCTGCAATAGGCAGGCAGCCCAGTAATTATATTGAAATGCACTGACTGTCATAAAATTTATAATCACAGCATATTGTGAGAGCAGAGACTTCCATATTCCTGTGAATGTTCCTCGTCTTTTATCAGTTCAGTTGCTATTGAACTGTGTTTATCTGAACTGCTCTGTCACTCTATAGGCCAAACCTTCATTTCCATGATTACTGTTTTCTACCAGTAATTAAATCTCACCAATTCATGCTCCCCTACCCCTATGTCCTTGGATCTGATTGTCCTACTTGGTAGCATTAGCACAGAATCTGTCTGACAATTCCTTTTTATATTCCCTTGAAAACGGCAGTGACCAAACCATGAACCTGAGGAAAGTAGTGCAGTTAACAAGAAAGGCAGGTCTACAATGTCTATATATAGATAGGGCAGCTCATAATAACTGGCTTTGCTCTGAGGACAACCTTAAGTCCACAGACCATAAAAGAGAACTGAATAGTCCAAAGAGATGATAGTTCTCAAAAATAAATGTGTTGCCCTAAAATAGAACTATCTTAAAGTAGGGTTTGATAGTGAAGATCAAGTTTGTCAAAATAATACTTTTTTTCACTTGAAAGTATTTTTTCACAATGTGTTCACATTTATATATTTGTTAATATGCTTATATCTTCTCTGTGTGTGTGTGTGTGTGTGTGTGTGTAGCCTTGAACTTCAAGCATACAAGATTATACTATCCCAAGACATTTTTCATTCAGATAGACACAGGCACACACACACACACACACACACACACAGAGAAAGAGACAGAGAGACACACACACACACGGGGGGCCGGGGGAGCACCTGAGAGTCTTCTAGTACCAAGATATTACCATTGTTTTTGAACCTGGGCATGACATGTACCCTACCCAGTAAGATACCTCTCACCCCAATGTTTATATTTTAAAATGCAAGGTTGTTAATGTAAAATTTTCATCAGCTTGAGGCAGAGAACCTACAGTCTGAATTTCTAACAACCTATTATTGACAGAACATCACGCCAAGAAATGCCATTAAATTGGAAAAATGCTATTTGATATAATAATGTATTATCACACAGTTTCACTAGGTCACTTCATTATATCATAAGGAAGAAAGTTAACTTGTGGAAATGACTCCTAAGAGATGTGAGATAGAGGAAGATAAGGATAATACTGGGAGACTTGGATTTCAAACATTTAAATTTAAAAGTCACTGAAAGTATACAAAAATGCAAAAGCAGGATATATATTTTTCACAAAATCATCTGATTCATTTTATAGAGATTACAGTTATATTACTTCACCAATAAGTTTATAATAAACTTGCAGTGATAACTCTTCGAAAAACAAAACCAAGGAAATGAACTTCTGGCTACCCATATACTGTTGAGCATGGAGATTACAGCACAATATTCACTTCATTGAAATTTAAACTAGTTTCCAGTCCTTAGTTATAAATGTTCTTAAGGTTTTAAGTTCAGAATACTTAGAAAATACTTCAACCTAAGAAAATTACTTGTATAGTAATGATCAATTACTGTATTACTAAGACTAGTTTATGTCTTCAAATTTTATTTCAGCCTCGGTAGTAATATCAATTATGAGCAATGTGAAGTGCTATACATTTAGCAAATTTGTGACAAATATTTCACAAAGGACAGATGCAGAAATGCTAAAATAAATTCTTCAAGCTAAGAATTATAAGAGGCTGAACAGTGTCACATCCCTTTGAGTCACTGTGTTACCTAAAAAAGTAAACTTCATGAAGAAAGAAGCAGTGCTGTAGATGTCTTTTTGTATCTCCCTCTCTTTCTTTCCCTTCTCTCTCGAGTTCTCTGGCTCTATCCAAATATATATGGCCTCCAGGGTTATTGGGGCTCAGTGCCTGCACTACGAATCCACTGCCCCTAGAGACTATTTTTTCCCTTTTGTTGCCCTTGCTGCTCATCATTGTTGTTATTATTGTTGTTATTGCTGTCATTGTTGTATAGGACAGAGAGAAAGAGAGAGAAGAGGCGAAGACAGAGAGAAGGAGATAAAGATAGACACCTGCAGAACTGTTTCACCGCTTGATAAGCGATCCCCCTGCAGGTAGGGAGCCTGGGGCTCGAACCCAGATCCTTACACCGGTCCTTGTGCTTCATGCCATGTGCGCTTAATCCACTGCACTACCACCTGGCCCCTAAATAAATATATATTTAAAATAATAAGTAAAGAATCTTTCTTCTTGTAATCATCATTCACTAGAAGAATTTCCTCAATTCATCTCCCCTCCCTCCCCAAAAATATTCAAAGGCACTGGTTTCAGAATAGTTTTAGTTCATAAACAAATTAAAAAATGAAATAACTTGACATGAACACAGTTTTTGCAAGTCTCTGTGGGAAGTTCCACACAAACTCAAGACAGGAAATTATTTTGAGGGGAAATTTTTTTGGCAAAGTTAAACTTTTTGGACCAGGATTCTCTGTGAGAAAGTATCACCTCTTTCAATTTGCAAAAAGTGACTCAGGTAGATGAAATGTGTCTTTTTCCCAGAAGCCTCTGTTCCACTGACTTGGAGTTCAGTTAGTAGCATGTAGGCCTTATCACCTCAAGTAAAACAATAAAACGTGTGCATACCCTTCACTTTAAATATACCCACCACGGACCACATGAATTGCGGACCTTCAGTGACTTTATTTGTGCTCTGAAACTTTTCTTAAATTATCAACGCAAATGTTTTCATTTGGAAGTTTCTTATTAGTAACTGACTCAACCATAAATGAATGAGGAGTGCTACTTTCAGAGAGAAAATGACATCACTGCCTCACATATTTACTCAGCAACCAGTGATTGGTTTTGTAATTTCATCAGTATTTACTGTATATTTCTCCTGCAAGAAACAAAATAAATTTGTTTTCCTCACCAAGTCTAATTTAGTTTTATAAGGGTGCAGTCTTTGAATTACCACAGAACAGTCTATGGCAAAAAAGCACAAAGGCAAGTAAATCTGTTCATGGCTTGGACATATTAGTTAATTCATGGACAAGGAAATGAACAGATAAGAGTTTACATTCAAAGAAGAAAATCTTTAAATTCACAAACTGGTCCAAATTTTTGGGTGAATAATAACAAAAGTCATCCAAGATATTGTGACTTCTCATTTTACAACAAAAATACTATGCCACAAAATGAAAATGATCTCAAAAACCAGGAAACCTCAGTTTTAATAACCTCTCTGACAACATCCAGAGAGTCATGGGAAAAGCTTATAATGTCAAAGACATTCAGCTTAATAATTTACAAAATATTAATGCATCTGTACTTTTAAAAGATATGTTTACTCATGTATAGTGTGTGAGAGAGAGAACGGGGGGGGGCAGAAAGAGAAAGAAAAACAGCGCTATTCAGTTCTGTCAGATGTTGGTAATAAGATTGAATGGGCTTGCAAGTCTGGAGTGCTACCTCTGGTGCTACCTCTCTGGACTGATTCAAGCACTGCATAAAGAAATTATGCAAACAAAATTTATAACTAGTAAGCAGTATGTAACAGTAATCAGCCCCTGCTCCCCACCTGCTACAGGGAATTCTCACGAGCAATGAACCAGTGCTGCAAGTCTCTCTTTATCTCCCCCTTTCTTCTCAATTTCTCTCTATCTCTATCCACTAAGTAAACAAATGAACATAATAAAACCTAGATGTTTTAATTAGTAATTGCACTGTTGGCAACAGTGTTGCTGAAGAGCTTTCAAGAGCGAGGCTGATCACTTAGTGAGTGAACTTTTACTAACAGAGGCACCCTGTGACAGAAGAATGAGGAGCCTGAGATGTTTCTAGCACTGCGTACCCAGGCTTTTGAGTTCATCTTCTCACTTGTAAATGAGGGCTATCATCATTATTCCATAAGGCCCAAGGATGACCCAGGCTTTTGAGTTCATCTTCTCACTTGTAAATGAGGGCTATCATCATTATTCCATAAGGCCCAAGGATGATTTTACCAGATGTTGAAATAGTACACATTATAAGTTTAGCTGAGTACAATGCTCTCAATTCTGCACTGTTCCATCCTAAAACCAGCAACAACCTCTAGCAAAATGATGAAGCACTTTGCTTTCAGTGACCCAAATCTCTCTCTTCAGTTAAACAAACCATCACACTATTCCTATAACCTGATCCTTCTGTGATCACTCTGCCCTCGCTGCTTTCAAAAGCGAGTTTAGTCACCACTCAACATTTATGGAATAGTTATTAGGGCCAACCCAAAATGACTAATATATCCTTTGCCCCTGATGTCCTCCCCATAAAAGCAGAGAGATGCCTACAAATTCTGGCAGGTGTAAGTCAAGTCAGAACTGGAAGACTTCTATGGAATTCAAGAATGGCATAGCTCATAGAAAGCCAGATCTTTTTTCATCTACTTCTGCAATATTTTCCCTAAGAAACTGTACTTCAGCCTGTACTTTTTTATACTTTTGCTAAAATTTTATTAGCATATTTTAATCATAGGAAAATATATTCTTGCTATCAAAAATTTTTTTGGAAACCACTGAGCAAAACCACTATGTAAGTAGCAAAATGGCTAAGATCATATTTATACGGTTGATTGTTACAGTCAATTTACATACTCTGTTCAGTTATCAGAAAGTAAAGTCTTACAGGAGAGAGAGAGAGAGAGGCATACATTCTGATAATGCACTCTAGAAATTGAAATTGATTGTTTATATTTTGTAAATAAACTTGCTGAAGGAAGAAAGTGATAATGACTTTTCTATTTTCTGTAAGACACAGGTAAGAAAAATTCAGACATAAGTATGTTTCTAGTCATCAATGTTTAAACAGTGCTGGTCTTTAATTAGCTAAAATATTTAAATGGGAAAATACAGAAAGCCCTTTTATATTTCGTGAGAGAAACACAGAAAGAGAAACATTTGAGTATGAAACTTCCCAAGGACTGACTCTATTGGAAAGACTGCATATTAATGGATGAACATGAGGAACTAGGGGTGTGTTCCAAATGACATAATGATTTAAGAGAATGCTAAGTTGCTTTCAAGCTCCATAAACTAAATAATAGAAAGATGTAGAAGCCATGAAACTTAAAGGCTATTGTGAAAGATATTGTGAAGAGAATTTCATCATAAAATGGCACATAAATAACTAATTTCTCATGTTTTATTTTAAAAATGATCTTAAAATGCAAACTGCTGTATAGACTTATTAATGAATTTAGTTGTGTCAATTTCATTGTAACAGTGCACAGCATATTTTCATGACATAAAATTATAGAGCCTCAAAAGAACACTCGTAAATAGAGAGCCACAACTATTTCAGAATTTATTATTTTTTAAAAGAGGAAAAGAGAGTAAGAACTGAGCAGTGCTTTTTCTCTCTTTCTTCTTTTTTTACCCTAATCTTTATTTATTGGATAGGTAGCCCCAAATCGAGAGAAAGGGGGAGGTACACAGGGAGAGAGACAAAGAGACACCTACAGCATTGCTTCGTCACTTGAGAAACTTTCCCCCTGCAGGTGGGGGTGGGGGGCGGCTAGGAGACTGAACCCCAGTCCTTGTGCATTGTAGCATGTGTGTTCAACCAGGTGCGCCACCACTCAGCCCCACTACTGCAGAATTTAAATACATACTTTCTTTTTGGTCATCTCTAGGACTTTATCTGTCTGCATTTTTAGATAGTAAGATAGAGATGGAGATAGAGGGAAATCAGCCACCACACTGAAGCATGCTGCAGTGTACTCGAATCTGCTTCATGACAAAGGGAGCACACTTTCCAGTTGAGCTATCTTGCCAGCCATAGTGATTTTTCTTTTCTTTCCTTTTGTTTTCTTTTTCCTTTTCTTTTCTTTTTTTATTTGTCATTGTCTGATCTTCACTTTTCCAGTGAGCGAGACAGAGACAGAAAGAGAGAGATAGAGAGATGGAGAGACACTCCATCACCAAAACTTCACCCTGTGCTGTAGTGCCTCACAATGGTGTGCTGAGGGCTTGAACCTGGCTCACACACGTGGCAAAGCATACATGCATGCCCCCAAGTAAGCTATTACACCAGTCTATTTTTAATTCTTCTAAACATTTATTTGTTTCAGGAGAAAGTGAGGAAGAGAAAGTGGGGAAGAGACCAGAGTACCTCTTCACCATATGTGGTCCTGGGAATTGAACTCATGCATTTGAGCTCTGGAACTTCACCTACTTTTCTTTTTTTCGATGCCTGAGTATTGCACATGCACGATTCCACCACTCCTGGGCTGCTTCCTAATTCAGAGATTTGGAAAGAGGTATAAGAGACAGGAAGATACACCATAGCAACGATGCTTCTTTCACATCCATCGCAGCTTCCATGTAGTGCTGGACTCAGACCTGTGCTGCATATTCAGAAAGGTATGTGAACTAGATGGCGAGGTAGCTCTCTGATCTACAGCAGATTTAAAAAAGAATTTATCTTCATACACACATATGCCCATAGAGTCATATATGAACCGATAAAGTTTTCATAGACATAAATGCAAAAATTAAAAACAAACTTTATTATCAAAATATTACTTCCTAAATCTTTACCATAATTGCAATACAATTTTGATATATGACTAATTTATTTCTCAAACAACACTTTTCACTGTATTTCTCATTCCCTTCCCAATTTTATGACTGAAAAAGGAAATAAAGATATTCTTTCATTTCCTTTCCTTAACACAAACACTTCAAGGGATAAGATTTGGTTTCAAATATAGTTATATAAATCAACTATAAAAATAGCAAGTAAAGACAAAAATTACAAGTGCTATCATAGCTTAATATAAATGAAGATAACAATATTGCCTTTTTAATAAATACACCAGTAGTATTGTTTTGGTTTGCTTACATTGTTTGGACTTTTTGTTTTCTTTCTCTTTCTATAATTTTTTCTTTTTAAAAATATTTATTGATTGATATATAGGGATAGAGAAAAATGAGTAGGGAAGGGGGAGAGGGGGGAAGAGACAGAAAGACAACGGTAGTACTGCTTTACCACGTGTGACACAGGTGAGGTCCTGGCTCTTGAACCCAGACCATGTGGCACTCTTGTTCTTTATAAGATCAAAATATTGGTAGTTGATGTGACTTTCAGTTCAAATTGACCAGAGACTTCATAAAAGAGTCTGGTTTTACTTTCTTTGGCCCAGATAGCATCATAAACTTCACTCCTGACTTCCGGAGACGGTTACAGAGTAGCAGCATCTATGTTAATAACCATTTTTTATACACTGAACATAGACCCCTTGAAATAGCCATTGTGCTGATGTTGATATTGAATGCATACTTAAAACACATTCTACACAGCTAATCTGTTCATCCTCTTGCTTCTTTTTCCATAACACCTGAACCCACTGAAATGTCCCTCTATAGTCTACACCATCCTCTAACCCAAGGATTCTTGCAAACATTTTGCTTTCCTCCTGTCTGTCCTCACCCTTGAGGATTGTTAGAAATATCTACAAAGCCATCATCTTCAAGCTATCACCAGAGACCAAAATTCTAGGATTTTATATATTCCTCCACTTCCATGACATAAAGGAATTCTCTTCCTCCCTTTCCTTCCCTTCCCAGCCACCAACCTCTGAAATTATTAGAGGCTGTAGATGCAATTAACCAAGTTTCCTTTGCAATCTCTCTTTTCTCAACCAGTTACCTAGTTATATATTATTCTGAGTTGGGGTCTGCTGTGCAGTTTTCTCCTTTTTATTTAATATCCAAACTGTTCGTTTAATTTCATTCTTGATATTGAGTTTTTTTATTTTTACTTTTCTAAGATGTAGTTGAAGTACACAAAACTGCAGACATTCATAATCACTTACTTAACTTCTACAGATTTACATATAAGAAACAGCCAACAACCCACCACAATGCAATCTTTGAATTCACTGAAGTCAACATAACAGTCATTGAGAACAAGATCCCTCATTGAATGGCTCAGTACTAAGTCACATACACACACACACATGCACACGCACATACACACACACACACACGCACACACATACATACACATGCACACGCACACACACAAACACACACACACACCTCTCCAGCCCTTAGTTTGTGTCAAAACCCTTGGATAGGGCCCACTTTCCCGTATGCCTCTCCCAATCCATACCAAATAATGTTGTATATGCCGATCACAACCTAACCAACGCAATGATTGCCACCTCACCATGCTTCACCTCAGACTGTATCCAGAGACTTCACGTGTGGAATGACAACCCTTCAGCTTCATTACTCGGGTGAGACCTTTCCTTTTATAGTACACTCTAATTTCATCTCAGGTGGTTCACTTTCTAACAAAGTCCCATAACCTAGATATACACCAGTTTCTGTGAGAGAGAGCTTATATTCACACGTATCCATAAACTACTGCAAAATATATACCTGAAAGCAGAAGTACACTAGAGTTTGCAGTGAGTACCTCCCTAACACTTCCTCTCCACTATTCCAAGCTTTGGGTCCATGATCCTCAACAATTTGTTTGGCTTCGTATGTTAACTCTCTTTTCAATCACCAGGTTCCAGATGCCACCAGGATGCTGGCCAGGCTTCCCTGGATTGAAGACCCCACCAATGTGTCCTGGAGCTCAGCTTCCCCAGAGACACACCCTACTAGGGAAAGAGAGAGGCAGACTGGGAGTATGGACCGACCAGTCAACACTCATGTTCAGCAGGGAAGCAATTACAGAAGCCAGACCTTCTACTTTCTGCAACCCTCAATGACCCTGGGTCCATGCTCCCAGAGGGATAGAGAATGGGAAAGCTATCAGGGGATGGGGTGGGTTGTGGAGATGGGGTGGTGGGAATTTTGTGGAGTTGTACCCCTCCTACCTTATGGTTTTGTTAATTAATCCTTTCTTAAATAAAATAAAAAAAAGATAAGTGCAGCCTAATGATTTAATAGCTTTTTTTCTTTTTTCTGGGTAGAATGCATTTACAACCAATTGCAATAAGGATAAATACAAGTGTTTAATATCCAGGATTTGGACCACTTTTTTTTTGTTCTCCTGCTGAAACTTTTATTATCAAACTTTCAGAAAACTAAGTCTGTGTTTTCAGAATAGTGCTACTGATTACAATTATTAATTATGAGTAGCTTTGGTTGAAGAGTTCAATGTACCACAAAGGATACTTAAAAAAATAGACCATGGTTTTATGTTTATGTTTCCATAGACTACATACAGCTCTTATTTTAAAAGTATACCAACAATTTCTAAGAATTATACTACTCAAATTGAAGGACCTTTGCATAATGAAAGAATCCTGTATAAAGTTTAATCAGAATTAACTAAAATATAAGATTGATTTCAGTAAAATCTTAGACTATTTTTCATTTTCCTAAAGCTACTATTTTGGGGACCAAATATTAAGTGAGGAGGCAGAGGGTAGATAGCATAATGGTTATGCAAAGAGACTCTCATGACTAAGGCTCCAAAGTCCCAGGTTCAGTTGCCTATACCACCATCTATCAGAGCTGAGTAGTTCTCTGGTGAAAAAAGACACCTGTACTCCACTGTGTGTTGAAATGCTTCAAGTGGACACATCAAACATGAAGTGAGCAGGAAAGTGGTTAATGACCAGTTGCTCCTAGTCACCAAAACTTCTAAAGTGTAAGAAAAATTGTGAGGACTCCAGACAGTAAAACTGACAAGAGTTAAAGGGAAAAAATTTCAATGTCAATTTACTTACTATGTGTACAATTCTCTATATTATACAACTCTTAATACATTATTGCTGTTATCACCCAGCCAAATATGAACATTATTTATACAAATGTTCAATGATTTTTAAGGATTTTTTTAGTTTTATGAACTGAGATTACACAAACACAATTCTCCATGAAGCTACAGCTTGACCTATGTTCTTTAGCTTTAAAGTTTCATATCTTTAAATGTGGAGAAATAAATGGATGGGTGGAGAGAGAGAGATAAATAAGTAGAAGAAATAAAGAGTGCATGGATTGGAGTCTTATTCTGGAGAACCTTTAAATTATAATGACAACAAGGATGACAATGACAATAGATCCACTTAGTAAATGCTTAAAATCTTCTAATAACATTGCATTTGCTGGGATTCATTTTTACTACAGCCTAATGACGTGATCTTCCTCAACTTGTCCTATTAATGGGACAGGTAAAACTTAATTTGATGGAGTCTGTGGCTTGTTTTGTGTATGGTAGAGTGATGGTTTAAATACAGACCTACCAGATTCCAGATATTCACAGCCAGCCATCACTGGTCATGCAGTGCCTCCTCCTTCAAATGCCTCATTATCCACATCATCCCTGTTTACGGGGGAAGAAGAGTCAACATTCATTAACATGTTATCAATACTCTAGCTCAAAAAAGCACAACATTATATCAGGAGAGGACTCAGTAGGTAAAGGGTATACCATATGTGAGGGCCTGCATTTTCTCACTGGTACCTTACAGGAGCAGCAAACACCATAGGGAAGTCTGGATAGTAGAGAATTTAGTTCACTTATATCTATTCCAGTTCTTTCCTCTCTCCTTTCTTTAGCACACAGATTTTTTTTAAAATGAGTATGGGAGTAACACTGAGTAGCATTACATATGCGTGAGCATTACCCAGCATCACAGACACACACACACACACACACACACACACACACACACACACACACACACACACACACACACACACACTTTATGCTTTTACTTATTGGAATATTTTTCAGGCTACATTTAGGGGCCTTTCTGTGTAGTTTCCAATGTTTATTAGTGGTAGATGTTCAATATTTTCATGCTATGCTATAGTCCGTTGAGTATATCTATATTCTGTCTAATTGGAGCCCTGGTGGACATGCCTCAAAGCATAATCTGTGTCACATTTGGAACACACATGGCACCAGGTCTCATTGACAGAATAACCTTTTTCTCCTCTGAGCAGTGACATGAATGATACTGACAATACTACTGGGGATGCTCAGTGAAAGACAGTTGGCACATTTTATTCTTTGGAATTGAAGGTCTGTAACATGAGGGATTATATAATTGTGAAGGGAGCCATAAAATGTCTGGCTTTCTTCTATAGTGAGAATTGTTTTTCAGATAAACCTAATAGTAGAAAATTTCATAGAAGAAAGCACTTCGATTTGCTTTTCTAAGACTCGTGCTTTTCTAAAGCCTAAATCCCTCCAAATACATTCATGAGAAAAAAATTTTCCTTCTATTGATTTAATACTGGTAAGATGAAACAAAGAAATAGTCTTCTGACATATTTTTCAAAGGAGATGATTAATTTCCACAAGCCAGTATCTCTCCTGGTGACAGGATGCAAAGCAAAGTTTCATCCCTCTGAGATCTGTATGTGCAAAATAATATAGGTTTTCCTTATATAAGCCATGCAAATATAGGGGTGAGAACAAAAGACAGAAAATAAGCAACCCTGATATTTTCTGTATCAGACCAAAGACAGTTGACTTGAGGGAAAATTGCATCTCAGAGAAAGATGCCAAAGGGATCATACCAAGTGTAGGAAGGATAAGTTAAGAGACCACACTAACTTGTCTAAAGTAACTATCCCAACCAGCTGTAAGACATGAGATATCCAGTAAAGGCATCTGTGCTGTAAAGGCACAGCAGTATAAATCAAGACCTGCCATAGTCAGAGAAGTCATCAAATATCAGATAGGTTCAGGGCAATGGAGACCATTCCTGACCTACTGCATCTCTAATCTTCCTTCATCTGAAGTCCTGGAGGCTTTGCAGGCAGTTTAATCCATATGACAGGCAGTAGAAATGGTGGATGGGGAGACACGGCTGTTTCTCATGCTTTCTTGTATACCAGTCACCCAGATTACAAAAGCTGGGACAGGAAAGGCGCTTCAACAATAAATGGAGTAAGAAGTGGTTTATTTGTAAACTGTATTATATATGATGATTAATAAACTGGGACTTTTTTATAGTGATTGTTAGATGCAAGTAATTGTGGATTAGCAGGGCATGTCCTCCTTGTTATGTTTATACTTGTAATTCTTGAAATTCCTTTAGGACACTAAAGCACTTTATGTTCTACACCAAGAAAAGATAGAAGTGAGAAGCAGACCACTCCAGATTGATAGGCAGCATTTTTTCAAAGGAAAAGGAATTTACATATATAAGGCAACATCTCTAAAGATCACAAGATGCTCTCCCTCAGGAATCCCAGTGTGTGTGGGGGGGTGGGTAGGTGGGGGACAGTGAGGCTTACTGTTTTCCTGAAGTGAAGCGTGCCCAATTGTTTGATATCAGCTTAGTGGCCTACCCTCAATCACATTCCCTCAATATCTTCCTCCAACAAGCAGCTGCCATCGTTCAACTGCAGAACTCTGGGACTGCACCGAGATGGTCATTTTAAGTTGAGACTGTATCTTGTTCAACTGTAGAACTCTGGGACTGCACCAAGATGGTCATTTTAAGTTGAGACTGTATCTTGTTCTGTCCTTATCTTGGTCATGTCTTATTTTACAGGTGTTGTGGCTGTTGGCTCCAATAGTAGCTAGCAAAGCAGAAAACACAAGTAAGCTATGTTGCTTTGTTCCTGAGTTAGTAATTGATAGAGCCTCAATGTTATGATGAGGGAAATAGTAAAGAATGGAGGCAAACCTTTGCTCTGCAATTACGAAGCATTACAAACTCAGTGTTCCACAGGTCTTATATGAGGCTGGTTTCCCCTGATTTTCAAATCAGATTTCTGCCTGCATCACATGCACAGCCATGCAGACACCCTACCCTGTGAGCTCCCTCTCCTGATGCAAAGGTAGACATAATTGCTCAATTAAGGAGATGTAGGCCAAAGATGCTTTTCAAGTATTTATTGGAATCAAAGGATAGAAACATTATGTCAGAAATTTTTATCAAGTTTCACTTATTATTACATATTTTTCTATAATTTAAATGCACAACATTCTTATATCCTTTGAGAATCATCTACCCACAATGGAAAATAATACAATAAAATTTCCAATTGAAACTAAAGTCAGGTCTTGCCATAGGATTGCCACTAATTAATTTTGTAGCCTTGAAAAGTATATAATATTTCTATGACTCATTTTACTGAATCTATTTTTATAAGATAACCCATACCCTCTAGAAATAAACTACAAAGTTCATAGACTTTCAAATTAAGATAGGTTTATCCAATCTCATCTACTTCATAAAGCAGTGAGGTCGAAAATCCATGTTAACATATAAAACTAGATGAAACACAAATGCTAGTTAAGAATAAATTCTCAACAACATACTGAATGCATTTTGAAAATGTCAGTTACATTGTTTTTTGATGCTCCTAATACTTTTATAAATTCAGTTTCACAAAGGGATATAGAACTATACACCAAAACCATATCCTCAGTAAATTGGAGGTAAATAGTCAATCATCGAAACACATTATATGAAGCCTATATCACAACTCCATAAAAAAGCCAAGGGAAAAATAAAAACAAGCGCACACACACAAATACTACAGATTGACAATTGTAATGAATACTGATTCAAAAAATCTCAACACATTCATGTGAAAATATGAAGCACAACACAAGAATACTCCTCAAAACTAAGTGGGCTTCATTCAAGGGATTCGGGGATGATTCTATATATACAAGTTAATGACTGTAATATACTATATCAACAACACCAGCAAGCAAAACAACTCTCTCTCTCTCGCTCTCTCTCTCTCTCTCTCTCTCTCTCTCACACACACACACACACACACACACACAAACACACACACACACACACACACACAAACACACACACACACACTCTACATGAAGAAAGCAATAGACAAAATTCAATGCCCATCTATGATTAAAAAAAAAACCCTTAAAATAGAGAATAGAAGTAACATTCTTCTACATAGTAATGGCCATATACAACACACCCACATATCATCTACTCCATGGTTAAAAACTTTTCCTGAAAAATTTGTAACTAGACAAGGATACCCACTCTCACCACAACTATTCAGTATAGTCCTAGGTATCTTTGCCAGAGAAATTTATCCAGAAAGAAACATTAAAGGAATTAAAATTGGAAAGGAAAAAATTAAGCTGTTGCTATTAGAAGATGAACCCAGGTGTCCAACAACAGATGAGTGGCTGAGCAAGTTGTGGTATATATATATAATGGAATACTACTCAGCTGTAAAAAATGGTGACTTCACCGTTTTCAGACGATCTTGGATGGACCTTGAAAAATTCATGTTAAGTGAAATAAGTCAGAAACAGAAGGATGAATATGGGATGATCTCACTCTCAGGCAGAAGTTGAAAAACAAGATCAGAAGAGAAAACACAAGTAGACCCTGAAATGGAATTGGCGTATCGCACTAAAGTAAAAGACTCTGGGGTGGGTGGGTGGGGAGAATACAGGTCAAAAAGGATTCAGAGGACCTAGTGGGGGTTGTATTGTTATATGGGAAACTGGGTAATGTTATGCATGTACAAACTATTGTACTAACTGTTGAATGTAAAACATTAATTCCCCAATAAAAAAAAAAACTAAAAATAAAAGAAGATGACATAATATACACACGCAAAAAACCCTAAAGCCCACCAACAAACCTACTAAAAACTCAATTCAGTAAAATAGCAACAAACAAAATCAGTATACATAAGTCTGTGAGATCAGACACAAATGATGACTCAGAGGAGAAAGAAAGTAAGAAATTATGTGGAAAACTGATGAATGTTACACATTTAAAAACTACTGTATTTTAAAATCAACCATAAAACATTAATTCCCCTAACATAGAAAAAAACACTGAATAGAGACCTTAGGCCTCTGTATGACTCCCAAATAAGGCTTGTCATCTGATGTGTATGATCTAGGAGTATACCACATGGCTCTGATCTAACCCTAACATTCCTAATGTCACCCATTATTTCATACCACACTGTAACATTGATTTCACTTTCATATGATTTATACAACTCATCTAGAAATGGAGAATTTAGATAACCTTCCTTAAGTTGAGTACAGTCTGCCATAACCTTTCAGTAGGAGTTCCAAGAAGGTTCAGTAAGTACCAGGGAAACCAATAACAAAATAATGCCAAGAGTATACAGAAATTATCTACTTGCAGGCCAGTATCTCAAATAAGAAGTAGATGAACATGTTGATCCTATTGATTCTGACTCACTTAGAAGGCAAACAAAAGGAAGAGTACAAAAATTGGATTGACTTTTTCTATGTCAACTTATCTTTTCCTCCCTAAAATGTCAAATATATTATCCAGAAAGTCTAAGAATCCTGTTATTTGGGGGGAGACTTCATTTCAACACCAAGACAAGTTTTCAGCTCATAATAAGCTTCTGATAGTAGGAATGGGATGTTGCCATGAATATTAAAGTGCAATAATTACTGGAGGCTTGCTACCTGGACCTTGCAGCCTTTATGTCACTTTGAGAAAGCAATGTATTAAGACACAGTTCCCAAGACAATTTTTATACTATGCCAACCCAAATTAGTATACCTCTTCAAATTAAATTTAAGGAAAGGTTTTGACTGTCTCTGCCCCCAACTGAAATTGGAAATTAATTGTATAGGAAATGGTGGAGAGTCAGGAAAGTAAGAAAGTTCCCAGAAAGACTTTTGCTATTAATTCAAAGTACTGATTCACAGTAAATATTAGGAAGTTGTCATTACACTTATTTGGGTAAGTAAATCAACAAATTATCTCTTTACATGTGAGTGTGTCTGCTAAGAAAAGTGGAAGTAGATTGTATGTGCTTGTATGAACCTACACACTATACTCGGTAAGTAAAAGCTTACTCTGAACTTGTGTGTGTGTGTGTGTGTGTGTGTGAATATAGGTATGTGTATAAAAATGAAAATTAAAATATTTTCCAACTTTTGCACAGATTAACAGAAATAGTTTTTTTTTCTGCAGTAATCTCTTCTTTTAACAGACTTTCCCAATAGCCATCTCCAATTTACTCTTAAGCATAGTTTGATGCTGTGTTATTTTTTTCACATAAAATCCAAGAATTATGTTAAGACATATGTTTCATATATTCAAGGTGAATTTACATCTTTAATACTATTATAAAAATTTACTGGTATTTCTAATGCCAGTGGCTTTTAGATAACCACATTTTACTATGAATAGTGTGATCAGCATAACAACCCATTGCATGAAATAGAAAAGAGGCAACATTTACATAAATGATGCTTTGAAATTAACATTTTCCTTCAGGGATACATAGCCACAGCATCTCTAGTCTTTTCTTGACAGGTTATAAATATTCTCTGAAGTAACTGTTGTGATGTTCTCTTAAAAATGGTGGCAGCGGGAGGAAGCGAAGGGTACTGGCACGACACACACTTCCACATAAATTTCTCTATCACATTTGACAGTTTAATTATACTGTTGTTGTTTGCATTTCTCGAGTTACTTCAACTTTAGAGTGCTAGCTAGTAGCTTCTCATAAAGTGATAAGTCCATAGTATTCTTTCGCTGAATAAAATCTTATGTTAGTTTCTTGTGCTTGATAAATTCAATGAATAACCATATATTAAGAAGTTTGAATTTGTTTGTTAGAATCATCATTTTGAATCCTTCTATTCTTGGCTATTTATATAAAGTTTCTGTAAATCCAAGTGTTCCATGAAGGAACTTAGAGAAATGAATATGTAAATTTACAAGGAGGTGGGTTGGAGTCATAATCATATCTCAGCACAATTTCTAGATACTTATACACATTTATCCCTCTAGCAACAATTCCCTAAACACTAGAAACAGTTCTACTATGTCTCATTCCTTCAATGTATCCACATCATAATCCAAAGATGACTTCAGAAAGGCAGAGTTTATTTGCATATCACTTGGTGGTCTTTAATCCTGAGTGGTAGAAAACTAATTAATATGACAATACATTATTTTAATATTGCTAAGGGATGAATGGGATCATTTCCAAGTCTGTTGTAGAATAAAATAGAAGTGTCTGACCTGAACTGGCAAAACTATATCATTTTGCTTGCCCTAAGATCAGTGACACTAAATTGTATTTTACTGTATTTTTGCTATTTATGGTGATGTTGACAAAAGTAGTAGAAATCTAAGCATAAGGTCTTAGGTCTTTGTTTTGCTGGAAAAAAACACATTAGGTTCTAAGCTTGAGCATACATTTAGAAACACCTGTAGAATATATGAAAACAAACACTGCTAGGTCTCACCACCCAGAGTTTCTACCTCAGAAATTTATGTATCCAGAACCAGGTAGGGCGAGTCCATTTTATGCATGCATGAGATCCCATGTTCAAACGCTGGTACACATCTGCCTGAAAAGTACTCTTGTTTTCAGAAGTACTTGTGCTTCTAGAATAGAAAGTTCCCAGATGGTGTGATGATGATGATCAGGAGAATACATTTGAGAACACAGTAGAGAATATTATGAGAACTGCACTACTTCCAAAACAAATTCAACTGATTCTTTCATTTCAGACTACATCATTTTCATCAATATTCTCATAAAATTATTCCAGAAGAAAAAACTGAAATATTAAAATCTTGTGTCCATAAATGTAAGAGGGTAAGTTGAGTAAACAGATAATCAGAATTATTTGTAAAAATAAAGGGAGGAGAAGAAATAAAAGAAATAATTTTTATGGGCTTCAGAGAGAAAGGTGTCTCAAATAATGAGTCAAATAAATGCAACTTCCTCAATAGAGAACTTAGAAAGAAGGCCTCAGAATTTGTTGATCCTAACAATTTTACAAATTGTATATATTTTCCACAAATAATTTTCTTTAATTTCTCAGCCATCACAAATAAATGGTCCATTAAGATAATTTGTTGATAGGCTCATCAGTAATTTTATTTCGGGGCCTCTAGTTCAGTTCTTCATTCTTATTAAAATACGCAATCTCTACAAATCTTACTTCATACAAATGCTCCAGTCAATGAACAATTATGACGCTAATCAATTTTAAATAGAATATTTTTCTAAGTTTAAAACACTTTATAGGACACATTCCTCATTACCACTCTTGTTTTCTTTATGGCAGATTGATAAAAATAAAATCACTCTAACTGCCTGGAATAGCAGTTGTCTCTTGCCAATATTTAATAACCGCATTTTAAAATAAAATGTTGGTTAAGATATTATTAAATCTGTGTAGGTATCTGAAGTGAAGCCCCACAGAATCCACTTGTTTCTTGTTTATGAGCAGATCCTTTTCCCAGTCACATTAACATTTCAGCCTACAGTCAAAGTCATGAGTAAAATGGAATGTTGCCTCACATACCTCTTCTTGGCTGGTCATTGTGTGCCTAGAATTTCCTTGACAAACATCATGCAAAGAATGCAAGATGGTGTCTGCCACCTAAGAAGCTAGCCATCTAAAGCAGGAAATAATGAAATAAAAAAATGAAATGAGGATTTTCATGTGTCACAGAAAAAGATAGAGTGATATGGGTAGCAAAGAAAAAAAAAACTGATCCTCTGAGAAGATAGAGCCTTAAGGATACGCTGACAGTGCAAGAATGAGAGTATCTCAGGTAGGAAAGTACCTTCAAGTTCATGGGTTCAAGATGGAATGGAGAATCAGCCAGTTTTATCAATACACAGGGTCATTCTCCTTTCATCCCGGTATCAGTTGTAAATATGGAATATGAGTCTAAATGTAATATTGCACAGGCTACAAGGAAGTAATGGTTGGAAAATTATTTAAGTACCAAATAGAACTGCACATGGATCAGAACTATAACTAGATGTTAAATTCTAGCAAGAGTAGGACTAGACTTTTAGTGATGAATTTAATGCATTTATACATAAATACTACAAATATTAATTTTTTACTCACTCACATGATATTTTATTTGTATTTGACTTTAGGAAAAGACAGCACTATTGGTAGACATTTTTACATTTGTTAATTCTGGTTTTGATTCAACATACTGTAATTCAGAACAAAAGAAACTGGTATTAGAAAAGATGCACATGCGTTAAAACAGGAGAGTCTATCAAATAATTTATTATCTTGGGAATATTACAATTATGGTTTTCTAATCACTGTATTGTGGGCTGACTTGTTTATAGTAAGCCTGCTGGCACATGCTACAATGTCTCCTCTTCCCATAATAGGTGTCTACAGAACTCTCTCACCTCAACTTAGGTCATTTCCCACCATGATACACCAGAACCCCAACATCCAGCTCTTCTCTTCCCCAGAGTTCTTTCAGTGATTAAAATCTACAACTTATGAAATGTTGTAAAACAATGTTATTCCATTAAAATATAATAAAAAGAAAAATTGGCAATACCATTGTGGATGAAATAATAACTATTCAATATTAAAAGAGCCCCATCTAATTCAAATTAAATGTGTATTTGTTTCTATCTCATTATTCTGCTATTTCCTTTTCAAAAACCTGTCTCTACAGAGTTTGTAAGGCCTTTGTTGGGCTATCTGTATTCCTGTTAAGTGTGTTGCTGCTTTGTCACTGATATTTTTGTTTTGAGCATGGCATTACCTGTTTTTTTTCCTGTGAATATTAAGATCTGTATGAAATGTGTTGCTATCTCAGACTTTGTTTCCAGAAAAAAAAAGTGGAGATCACTGAACTGTACGTACCTTTCTAGACCTATATGAGAAGAAGAAAGAGAGAAAGAGCAGTGGACAGAGAGCAGGGAGCAAATACCTACTATGAGTCACTTGGGAATGTTGAAGGAACACCTGTCAGTCCAAGTGGCTGAGATCCTGATTGTTTCTATACAAATGAAGAAGTACGAATAACCACTGAATATTTTTCACTGAAGCATTCCTCAGCTGTTGGCAAAGAGAGAGTCCCTTGAAAGGGACAACTGTGCATTTTAAAGTGTACGGAAAAAGATGAGGCCTCAGGCAGGCACAGCAATGAAATAGGCTCGCAAAGGAGTTAACACCTCCTGGTTCTGCCAAATCCAAAGAAAAAGTAAAAAAACAAACAAAACAAACAAAAACACCCAGTAAATAAAAATTCTAAACTGATGGTCTTTAAACACCTCTTTAAAATGATATGCAGACTTTGAACGCTTATGAGAGAAGATGAAAGGAAGCAATATGTACTCACTGGTATTACAAGAATAGAATCTATATGTTTTAAACTAATTTAGAAATACTCAGATCCCCAAACAACTCATCACAATGAATATTTTGAAAGTTGAAAATATTCCAGATAAACATAAGATTTTGCATAAATTAACTTATTCTAATAAAACAGAATCTGAAATTAAGACAGAACTATTTATTGCTATATTTTAATCATAGTGGCATGGAATATGCCTCAGAAGGTAGAGTACATTCCTTGCATGCATGAGGCCTAGGTCTGATGTCCGTTTATATATGAAAGAGCAATATTCTGGTATAGCTCACTTTCATAAGATAAATATGTAAATATTTAACTCTTAGTCACGTAAATATTTCTTACTAGAGGTTAGGTAATACACAGCTGTCCCATGGAATTAAAGGAAATATGAAAGGTTAAGATAATTTCATTTTGGTCAACTAGAGCTGTCAAATCTTAAAATGATCATTATTACACTTCAAGTTTGATAGTCTCTTTGACCTTCCTTCCTGTCATTCTCAAACTGTGGTCCCTGACAGGTAGCATTTGCATCAGGACATTGTGAACTTGTTAAAACTTGAATTCTTCAGATTTTACCCCAGATTCCCAGAAGATGTGAATGTCTCTTTAAATTTGAAAACCACTGAACAAAAGGGAAAAAAATTAATACCTAGCTCAAAAAATGTTGTGAGGACCACTGCTTACATCAATTGGTATATCTATGTGTGTGTAAGCAAGTAAATTACATATGTGGGGTGTGCACATCTGTGTGTGTGTGTGTGTGTGTGTGTGTGTGTGTGTGTGTGTGTGTGTGTGTGTGTGCATATTACTGCCTACATACACAAATCTGAGAACTGAAGGTATTTAACTTACAATCTTTGGAAATCTTTTGGAAATATAAGCATCAGTATTTCTTACGATATTTCAGTAATATTTATGTACATTCACCTGATGCCAATTATTTCTGGAGATATTCTAGGTTATGAAATGCTGAGGCAAAATTTTAATTACCTTTACAGAATTTCAGTAACTATATAATTTGCTCAAGCTTATAAGTTTTCTGTAAATTCTTTGACTTCAGTTATTCTCTGTCAAACTGTCAAGAGGAGTGGTGGTGGGAGGTTGGTTATTCTGGAGCTAAGACCCTAGAACTCTGGTGTATTGTACAGCTTTCTCATTCCCACCACCATCAGATTCAGCCTAACCCAGAATTACAGAAAGGAGGAAACCACAGGCCTACTCTCTGCTCATCAGAGGTGTTCCTACCATTTTCAGTGTGAACTAGGCATTGGAACTCAACAGTCAAATAACCAGCTTTTATTATTAAGGATAAAAATGTTTTAGGAAAAAAAAAAAACGGTTAGGCAAAGAAATGCTGTGTCTGAGAAATGCAAACACTCATCATAATTGCAATAAAGTATCTTGCTATAATAATAGAGACTATATTTTAAGGCAACTACCTGGAAATTGATTAGATACTCTGCTTTCATTTCCCATTTAAATATGCAAAACTTGACTCAAAGCATAATTGAGTATTGGGTTTCAATTTTTAAAATAAAATCAGTTGTATTTGATTTAACTATTTGGTAGAAAAGTTAGGAGCTCTAACTAACTCAGTTAAGTTATCCATTGAATTGACATTTTTACTGATTCAGTACACTGAAATCTGTTTATCTAGGTCATCTCAGGCCTTCCACAGAATTCACATGTGACATGGTTATGAGAAATCATTCAAGGAACATGGAGCATCAGTCAAGGAACAGACTGGAGCATCAACTTTATGCAATGATGTGTGAAGAAATGCATTTAAAACTAAAGTCAACATAACACAGAATACAAGATTTAAATGAATGTTCTCTGCCAAAAAAAAGAGGGAAATAAAGAAGTAAACTGATTTTACTATAGAGCTGCCCTGGGTTATTAGGAGTGCTGTGCTTGAACCACCAGCATAACTAAAATGAAGAAATTCTAGTAATGATTGCTTAATATTTTCATCTAATAAACACAAACTAAATATCAGCTTCATAAATTCCAGCTTTAATTCATTAGTGGAACAGCAATGTAAAATGAATTGCTGTTTCATGAGCACAGCTTATATTGGTGATCATCCCTATCTACTATTTTAAATAAATAAATGTATTCTAAATTTTTGTCTTCTTTCTATTTTAGTATTTATTTACCTGCTTATTTATATATTTTGGGTAGCATAGAGAGAAACTGAGGGAAGTCAGAATGAAAGATAATGGCAGCACTACTACACCACTCAGGACGCTTCCTTGCTGCAAGCGGGGACCAGGGACTTGAACCCACATCTTTATACATGGTAAAAGCTGTACTTAACCAGGTGTACCACCTCCCAGCCCTCTATTTTACATATTAAGGCAACATTCTAATAATGTAATCAGTTCTCATTATATACACATTCACATACACACAGATTGCATGTGTTTGGATAAAGTAAAAAATAAATTGTTTTTTATCAACTATATAAAAAGTGAACAGCCAGTGAAAATCAAATATTCATTTCTGAAAACATTCACAAAATGTTCAAAAATTTGAGTCAAAATATAAATCCTAACAATGTGCTTCAGATTGTGTTAACCTTTCCCAAAGGAAGTTAGGAGCCTTCTGATATATAAGGGATGGTTATTTAAAGCAGTCTGACCTTATATAAACATATTCCAAAATCTTAGAATTCATTGAGAATTTTTTTTTTCCTCCAGGGTTATTGCTGGGCTCGCTGCACCATGAATTCACCGCTCCTAGAGGCCATTTTTTCCCCCTTTTGTTGCCCTTGTCGCTGTAGCCTCACTGTGGTTATTATTACCATTGCTGATGTTGTTCGTTGTTGGATAGGACAGAGAGAAATGGAGAGAGGAGGGGAAGACAGAGAGGGGGAGAGAAAGATAAACACCTGCAGACCTGCTTCACCACGTGTGAAGCGACTCCCCTGCAGGTGGGGAGCCGGGGGCTTGAACCAGGATCCTTAGGCGGGTCCTTGCGCTTTGCGCCACATGCATTTAACCCACTGTGCCACTGCCCGACCCCCATTGAGAATTATTTTACCTATATAATAGAAATGAATGTTTTCATACTAATGCAATGATACTGGTAGATAGCATTTCTATATCATTCAGTATCATACACAAAAATATAAATCAAAAATATCAAAACTCACTCTTTTTGTGACATATATATACATATATATGCAATAGAAGTAGGTCACTTGTTCAAGATTATATTCTTTGAAAATTTTAAACTATTTTCATTTATTGCATTTTAAACTAAAAGTGAAAAGGTAAAAAGAGTGCTCAATTCATTTTCCTAGATCTGCCTCTCAGAGAAATGTAATATATTCGTGACAAGAATCATAAGCAGGTATGTGATCATGTGAGCTGATATTTTATTCTATTTATTTTATTGCCACCAAGGTTAGGGCTGGGCACCTGCACAGTGAAAAAACTGCTTTTTGCAGCCATTTTTTTCTTTTCTTCTTTTAAAATTTTTTATTTGATAGAAGAGAGAAATTGAGAGTGGGAGAAGATAGAGGAAGGGAAAAAGATACACCTGCAGCACTGTTTCACTAGTCACAAAGTTTCCCCTTGCGGGTGGGGATTGGAAACTCAAACCCAGATGCTTGCTCATGGTGAAGTGTGCGCTCGACCAGCGGCATCACCACCCAAGCCCAAATTGATAGCTTAACTAAATTAGAGCTTGTTGCTAGGAGTTAGCGTAGTGACAGAGCACAAAACTTGCAAGTGTGAGGTTCCCCAGTTTGAACCTTGACACTGTGTATCTTGTAGTAATAATCTCAGTCTCTCTCATAAATAAATATGCAAATTTTTAATATATAAAGTATTTCAAAAATCAGCTGCTTCTGCATCAAACAGAAACTTAACGATTGTGGATCTTTGTAATAAGCCTTTCTGAAATAATGCACTTTTAAATTTTGAATTATGCTACTTTTGTTTTAAAAAAAAATCTCATTACCAACATGTTGATAACTTTACTTAGTAACACGCCATAAGAGGAAATGAAATCCAGTTAATAGTGCTAGAAATTAATACCATTTTCAAATTCTAAACTCAGGTCATAGCTTAAGAACTGCATTTGAAGTGTGACTTTTATGAAGCCTCTTAAGACCTGGAATTTTTGTCTCTAAAAGGATAGCTATAAAATGTTTCCTCTTCCACTGCATGCTACGAGCTTTCATTAATTAATGTTTAGAAGAATACTGAGATTTGTTTTTATTGGTGCTACATCAATGCAAAGTATCAGTAAGCCACTTAAAAATCAAATTGTCACTTGTTCCAGGGACTCAGGTAAAGCCTGTAGTTTGCTGATAAAGAAGTTGGGGTGTGTGTGTGTGTGTGTGTGTGTGTGTGTGTGTGTGTGTGTGTGTGTGTGTGTGTCCTGAAGCTCTAGTCAGGGTGAAGTTTAGAAAAGCAACATTACAATAAGGCTACTTGTGAACCTGACAGAATAATAGATACATAAATACTGTCAACTTTCAATCATCTGAGAGGGTTAAGTAATTTATGACTTAACTGTGACCAAATTGGGGGGGTGGGCTCTCTTTACCTCCACAGTGCTGCTGAGTAATAACATGATGCTGAATGATGACTAGTTAGGAAGCAGAAAATGGGCAGTTGGATAAAGGTCCTCTGGGTGAAAGTGGGAAGTCAGGGCTACTTAGATTCCTTTTTCTCCAAATACAGAAAGTCATGGTTTGAAAGCTATAGTGTTCTATTATTGTTGTTGTTATTATTAATTTTATTCATTTATTTAATTATTATTGAATGGAGACAGAGAGAAATTGAGAGAGAAGGGACAGATAGAGAAGAGAGTCAGAGAAACGAAGCATTTCACCACTTGTGAACCTTTCCCAGGACCAGAGGCTTGAGCCTGCATCGTTGTGTACTGTAATGTGTGCACTTAACTAGGTACACCACCACCTGGCCTGTGAAATTTGACTTTAAACACATCCTGGAAGTTCAAGAGGAAAGGAAAGTGAGAGGCTAACTTGATCTCAGTTTCAGTGAATTTACTAATTGTGAAATTATGCAAAAGAAGATAACCTTCCAGAACTCTGCTGTGCAACATTCACCAAAAAATGACGCAGATTTGTTAATTCACCCAACCACATCTTTAGAAAAATTGTGTTGAGGGGCTAGGTGGTGATGTACCTGGTTGAACGCACATGTTACAGTGCACAAGGACCCAGGTTTGAGCCCCTAGTCCCCACCTGTAGGGGAAAAGCTCTGTGAGTGGTGAAGCAAGTCTGCAGGTATCTATCTGTCTCTCTCCCTCTCTATCTCCCCTCCTCCTCTCAATTTCTGGCTGTCTCTATCCAATAAATAAATAAAGATGATAAACAATTAAAAAATATATAATTTTAAAAAAGAAAAATCATGTTGAATTTACTTTAGCCTGTCTTCCATGCTATGCTACCTTTGCCTGTTCAGTATATAAGGCCAGTATATAAGGCCCACCATTGCTATTACCAACACACAATAGAAGAATATATTCAAGTGCATTTGGAGAGAAAAATGAGTAATTCTTTTCAATAGAATTTAAGAGAAAATACTATTTTATGATCTCCAATCTATTGTTTGACCATGGTATTTACAGTTAGTATCTTTGACAGGCATGCTGTACAGCTAATCTCTATGCTAAAGAATACAAATGAGTTATAGTTCATCTTGGCTACCACAAGTGTTCATTTTGTTGAACTCAATGAACTCACAGCCTAAGGCAAAAATACTAAAAGCAACCAATAGCACAGCTATATACAAGATACTGGGTACTGTACAGCAAACCATAACAAAAGGACTGTTCAAAGTTAACCCAATTACCAAACAATGTGATGATAACATTAACTATCGATTGTCTTTTTGAACCCTAAGACAGCAGGAGCCTCACATCTCCACTATGGAGCCTCTACTTCCCCCTGTCCTGGAACCCTTGGATAGGGCCCACTTTCCTGTATTCCTCTCCCAATCCATATCAAATAATATTGCATCTGCCGATCACAACCTAACCAACGCAACGATTGCCACCTCAACATGCTTCACTTCAGACTGTGTCCAGAGACTTCATGTGTGGAATGACAAACCTTCAATTTCATTATTCGGGTGAGACCTTTCCTTTCATAGTATACTCTAATTCCATCTCACTTTCTAACAAAGTCCCAAAACTTAGATATACACCAGTTTCTGTGAGAGAGAGCATATGTTCACACGTATCCGTAAACTACTGAAAAATATATACCTGAAAGCAGAAGTGCACTAGAGTTTGCAGTGAGTACCCCCCCAACATTTCCTCTCCACTATTCCAAGCTTTGTGTCCATGATTGCTCAACAATTTGTTTGGCTTCGTATGTTAACTCTCTTTTCAGTCACCAGGTTCCGGATGTCATCAGGATGCCGGCCAGGTTTCCCTAGACTGAAGACCCCACCAATATGTCCTGGAGCTCTGCTTCTCCAGAGACCCACCCTACTAGGGAAAGAGAGAGGCAGACTGGGAGTATGGACCTACCAGTCAACGCCCATGTTTAGCGGGGAAGCAATTACAGAAGCCAGACCTTCTACCTTCTGCAACCCACAATGACCCTGGGTCCATGCTCCCAGAGGGATAGAGAATGGGAAAGCTATCAGGGGAGGAGGTGGGAAATGGAGATTGGGTGGTGGGAATTGTATGGAATTGTACCCCTCCTACCCTATGGTTTTGTTAATTAATCCTTTCTTAACAAAAAAAACCAGTCCTAAACTCAAAAAAAACACACCGGACAACACTTTACATACCTAAGAGAATAGATTACTTAAAATTGTAAATGTAGCAGTAAATAAGGAGAAAAATGTGCACAACCTGTAAATCAAGACCCTATTTAAATTATTCAAATACAAATAGAAACATTTCTGGTAGGAATTACTTTAAATCAAAGAGAAATTACTTTTAAAATGATGGTATTACTTGTCACTGAAATTCATATGTTGTTTGGATTTTAATATTAAGTAAGTAATAAATGAAATTAACTTTTAGAAATTTAGAAATAGCTACTAAGGCTAGAATTAAATACTTATTCAAATAGCAGAGAAAATAGTGTTACAACTACTATGAATCTTTCTGGAAATATCTGCCAATCAACATCAAACAAAAGATTTTAGTTGTACTATTCCCTAGATAAAAGAAGAACTTCGTTTTACTTCTTGAGAATACACATAACTACATTTTCATGTAGTTTCTCCTAGAAAGAATGTTGGCTGAATCCCAGAACAAAATTGACATTTATCCTGCAATTCTGCCCAGTCTAGTGACAGATTAGAACAAATATTTGTCTAAGCAACAGAGATACAGTATATTGTATAACATGAAAATAAAAGTAAAGCTCCAACATGAAACAATTCTCAGGAAAAAAATAGTAGTCATTTCAATGATAAACTTAAATGTACATATAAGAAGTATATACTTTAAATAGATTTTTAAAACTAAGCTATTTAAAGGAGAAGGGAAAACTGAAATTTAAATCATCAAAGACCAGACATATACTACTTACAATTTAGTGGAACAATTATAAAGGGTTATCGGGAAAGTCATTGCATATTTTTCTATGCAAAACTGTACTGACCTTTCCAATAATTTAATACTTACTAATATCAAATAAAGTAATCTTTTAAAAAAAAAGCCTTGTGAACTAAGGTAGGTTGAAATTATCTTATAGGCTGTAATTCCTCATTCCCACACATGAACAGTAACTGTCTAGTTTCTAGTAGTGTCCTGATGACTTGTCTGGGCCTGAACAGTGTAAGGTTTTCTCTGTCTAACCACTGATGTTGGCTGTTGGCACAGGCAAATCAGTTATCCTCTCAGTAGGTTCTCATTATCCAGTGGGCTGGACTGGGATTTTGTCCAGCTTCATAGAGTAAGTGTTCTGAGAGGATGAGAGGTAAAGATATTGGCAAGTTGTACACTGTGATTCTCATACATTTTATTGGTCCAAAATAAAGTAAAAGGTGAATCTGACTTTAAGAGGTATGGAATGTAGATACCACCCCTTGTATCCATGGTTTAGTCTAACATAGCCTACTCTTTGACCCACATAATTGTTATCTATTGCTACCTAACAAATCATCTGAAATTTAATATAGTAACATTGATTTATTTCCTATTTCTGGTAGTTATTATGGTTGCCATCTGGCTTGGTTTTTCTGCTTTTCTAGCATGGGACCACTTATGGAGCTGCATCGCACAATGACCTTGGGTCCATACTCCAAGAGGGTTAAAGACTAGGAAAGCAGGGAGTCGGGCACAAGGACCAGCTTAAGGATACCGTTTTGAACCCCTGGCTCCCCACCTGCAGGTGAAGCAAGTCTGCAGGTATCTATTTTTCTCTCCCCCTCCCTTTCTTCCCCTCCTCTCTCCATTTTTCTCTGTCCTATTTAATAACAGCATCAATAACAACAACAATAATAACTACAGCAACAATAAAAAAACAAGGGTAACAAAAAGGAATATATATACCCATCTAATATATGACAAAGGAGCCAAAAAAATTCCACAGAGTAAAAGAAGTTCTCTTCAAAAAGTAGTGCTGGGAAAATTGGACAGCCACATGCAGAAAAGTGAAACTATGGGGCTGGGCAGTAGCTCATTGGTTTAAGTGCAAAGCACAAAGACTGGCATAAGGATCCCAGTTTGAGCCCCTGGCTCCCCACTTGCAGTGGGGTCACTTCACAAGTAGTAAAGCAGGTCTGCAGGTGTCTATCTTTCTCTCCCCCTCTCTGTCACCCTTCCTCTCTCCATTTCTCTCTGTCCTATCCAACGGTAACAGCTATAACAATAACAATACAACAACAAAAGGGCAACAAAAGGGGGGAAGCGGCCTCCAGAAGCAGTGGATTCATGGTGCAGGCACTGAGCCCCAGCAATAACCGTGGAGACAAAAAAAAAAAAAAAAAAAAAAGAAAAGAAATGTGAAACTAGGGGCCAGGTGGTGGTGCATCTTGTTGAGAGCAGATGCTAAAGCCAGTGCACAAGGACCTGGGTTCGAGCTCCCAGTTTCCACCTATGGGGGAAAGCTTTGGGGGTGGTGAAGCAGGGCTGCAGGTGCCTGTCTTTCTCCTCTTTATCCCCCCCCCCACCTCTTGGTTTCTGACTGTCTCTATCTAGTAAAGATAATTAAAAATAAAAACATCTGTAGACAAGTGAAACTGGACCACCACATAACACCATACAGTAAAATCAAATCAAAATGCATCAAAGACCGTGATATTAGACCCGAAACTTGAAAATATATAGAAGAAAACATTGGCAATGCATTACAGGATCTCCACATCAAAGATGTATTTGAAGTCTCAACTCCAAGGGCATTTGAAATGAAACAAGATAAATAAGTGGGACTATATCAAATTGACAATCTCTACACATCAAAAGAATAACCAGACATTCCAATAAATGGGAGAAGAATTTTGCATATCATAAGAGGAAGCAATTGATATCAAACATCTTTAAAGAACTGATATAGCTCAACAAAACATAACTCAATACAAAACTGGCCAAAGGGGTCAGGTGGTGGCACACCTGGTTAAGCACTCACACTACAGTGCACAAGGAGCCGAGTTCAAGCCCCTGGTCCCCACCTACAGGGGGAAAGCTTCACAAGTGGTGAAGCAGGGCTGCAAGTGTTTCTCTCCATCTCTAGCTACCCTCAACTTCTCTGTCTCTAGCCAGTAATAAACAAATAAAATTTTAAAAAATGGCCAAATAACTAAATAGACATTTTTCTAATGACTTTCTTTTTTAAATTTTTATATTTATTTATTTATTTATTTATTTATTTATTTTCCCTTTTGTTGCCCTTGTTGTTTAACATTGTTGTGGTTACTGATGTCATCGTTGTTGGATAGGACAGAGAGAAATGGAGAGAGGAGGGGAAGACAGAGAGGGGGAGAGAAAGTCAGATACCTGCAGACCTACTTCACCGCTTGTGAAGCGACTCCCCTGCAGGTGGGGAGCCAGAGGCTTGAACCGGGATCCCTCAGCCAGTTCTTGTGCTTTGTGCCACGTGCGCTTAGCCTGCTGCGCTACCGCCCAACTCCCGAATAGACATTTTTCTAAAGATACACATATTATACCACAGACATATGAAGAAATGCTCTACTTCACTTACTATTAATGAAATGCACATTAAAATGACACTGAAATTTCACTTGTGAGAATGGCCTATATCAACTAAACAGGAAATGTCAGGTATTGGTGGAAAGACCTTAAATAAACATGGCATTACCTTAAGATCTAGCAATGCCACTCTTAAGCATTCAGCCAAAGGACATGCAAACATTAATTCGAAGGGACATATGCACCCCTATGTTCATAGCTGCATTATTCACAATAACCAGAGTGAAAGCAGCCTAAATGTCCATGGACAACTGACTGGTTAAAGAAGATATGGGAGTCCTGATTTGTTTAGCTTGTCAGACTAGCTACTTCAGTTTGATCCTGTAAGATATGTGTACCCTATTATATTATAACTTGGGCACTAGACATGTAAAAAAAAAAATGACATCTTTTTTCTTGGGGGAAGGTCACTTCCAGGTGAGTTTGTTTTTGACATCTCAGATTGAAAAACAAAAGGGCATTGTCTTTTCTAACTACATACATATGAATTGTGGCAGGCCAACTAATCAATTAGAAACAGAACTATTTTAAAGTGAAGCTTCTTTTTTCTTTTAAGATAAAAATTTAGGGACAGCTGAATAGAAAATGTCATTTTAAATGAATTGATATTCTGAGCACATCAAAGTGTAATTTTTTTAAAACTACAGACTAAGTGAAACATAAAATGCAAATGTGTATATTCCCCTTGTGGCTCATGAATGCTTTCTAGAGTTCTCTAAAAGGTCAAAAACACTTTAAGCAGTGCCCTGTCAATTAAAACTATCTAAAAATTGAAGTAAATTTTGGCTTTCTTTCCACAGCTCTGAATAACATAGAAACCCTGAAAGGGTCACTCGTCTGCCTGTCTTCTGAACTGGGGGGGGTTAACTTTCCAAATTTGGCTTATGACTCAAAATAGAAGCTAGATTCTGTTGACAAACTTCAAGTAGTGGGGTTTTTTTTGTTGTTGTTCTATATTTATATATGAGCTGGCCTGGAGTTTCTGTTCAGTTCTATCACAACTCTTACACCAAGATTCATAATAATAGAGCTACTAATGTGAAGCACTGGTTTTACTCAAACTGGGAGGAAAAATGATTATAAAAGCCTGAACTTAATACTGACTCTTAGAATGTCTGCTAGGAAGTGACACCCAGACATTTCTTCCCCCCTTTCACTGAGCATGATGACTAACATCGCTATGGCTCAGATACATACCTAAAACCAGCCTACCAACCATTTAAGCCTCCTGCAGGTAAGAGAGTACGTGGGGCAGAGTATAGCTAACATGTTTAGAATTCAGACTTATCACTAACTTTCCACCTGACTGCTTCTGTAAATAGAGGATTTTCACTTAAGCATTACCACTGAAGGTTGTTTGCCCCATGCCCCAAATTTACTCAGCATTTAACACATTATTTTTTAATATCTGTTAAAGTAACCAGCAACCCAAGAATCTGTGGACTGGCATGAAGCTTTGCTCATCAATAGATTTTCTGTTGCTGCTTTCTTCCTGATAGCTGCTCTTACAATTTCTAGTTCACACAGGATACTGGTTAGGTCATTAGGTAAGAGGGCTGTTTGCTCTCTGCCAGAAACTGGTACCGTTGAATGTGCTCACCCATCCACACTTGCAGGATCTTGGCAGAGAGAATCCCCACAACATAGCTGGCAGGCAATGCCCCTTTGAGAGGTCTCAAAATTCTTATTAGGGAGCTGCTAATGAATAGATGAAAATAAGAAAAGGACTTAGGATTAAAGGGTATATAAGCAAGTGTGGGTTTTTATAGAAGTCCAACATTTTAGTGATTTTGTACATGTTCTTGGTGTAAATGTACTTAATTTTACTGAACTCATATCAACAGAAAATGATTCATTTCATATTTAAAAAATTAATCTTTTGGTGGTATTGAATGAACAATTCAATGACTTTAATCTTGAACCCTTGTTTTGCTATTGTTATATTTATATATTTTCTCTGCATTTGTTCTTGTGGGGTATGCTTTATGTATTTTGATCTTGCTATAAAATGTTATTATTGGTTTTTGTCTAAGCATACTTTTTGGACCTGGGCTTTTATTCTTGGGAATTTTATTATTATTATCATTATTATTATTATTATTATTATTATTACTGATTCAATTTCTGTTCTAGTGATTGGCCTGTTCAAGCTATCTACTTCCTCTTGGGTTAAGCTTGACAAGTGTTATGAGTCTAGGAATGTACCCATTTCATCTAGGTTGTCCATTTTATCTGCATAGATATACACATAATATTCACACATAATTCTTTGCATCTTCCTATTTTCTGTTTTAATATTTGTTTATTTTCATCTTTGTCATTCCTGATTGTTTTAGAAAGCTGTTTCTTTTTAAAAATTTTTTTAGAATTTTATTTATTTATTTTTTTGAGAGAGATGCAGAGAGAGAGACACACACACAGAGAAACACAGAGCACTGCTCAGCTCTGGTTTCTGGTGGTGTGGGGGATTGAACCTGGGATTTAGGAGCCTCAGACATGAGAGTCTGTTTGCATAACCATTATGCTGTCTCCCCCGCCCTCCTGATTGTTTTTTATCATAATTTTCTCTCTTTTTCTTTTTGTGATCTATCTAGTAGCTCATCTGTATTATTTATCCTTTTTGAAGAACCAGATCTTGGTTCCGTTCATCTTTTGCTTTCTACGTCATTCATCTCTGCTTTGAGTTTGACTGGTTTCTTTTTCCTGTTGACTTTTGGCTCTTCAGTTACCATTTTTCTGGCTGGTCCAGTTGTGGTGTTACATACCTTACTTTAGATCTCTGCTGTTCCTTTCTTTTTTCAGATGTTTTTTCCTTAATAGGCAACATTTTAAGTTATTTACTTATTTTTAAATTTTATTATTGATTTAATAATGATTAACAGGATTGTAGGATAACAGGGATACACTTCCCTCCACCAGAGTCCCATATCCTATCCCCTGCATAGCAAGGTTCCCTATTCTTTATTCCTCTGGGAGTATGGACCAAAGATCTTTATGGGCTGCAGAAGGTGGAAGGTCTGTAATTGCTTCTCCGCTCTGAACATGGATGTTGGTAGGTTGATCCATACCCCCAGCCTGTTTCTATTTCTCCCTAGTGGGATAGAGCTCTGGGGAGGCGGGGCTCCAGGACACAGTGGCAAAGTCGTCTAACCAGGGAAGTCCGAATGGTGTCGTGGCATCTACAACTTGGGGGCTAAAAGGCAGTAAGATATAAAGCAGAACACATTGTTTACTAAACAGGAATGCAGAGGGAAGAATAGAGCAGAAGGAACTAAGGGTTTTCATGTAAGACGAAGCTAGAAAATCTATTTTAGATATGTCCCCTGGGGGGCCCATGACTTTAGCAATTTATGCCCGAGCCTGATAGCTAGCTAAGTGCAGGTAGGCTAAAATCATTGTCTGGGAAAATGGTGCCGGAATTGAGACTAGGACTCTAAACTGAATTAGGGCAGAGAGTAGCTCCCAAATATGAGGAATGCATATAAATACTATTAGCTGTAAACCTCATAGCTCTGACCAGAGGCCCATATCTATTCATATTTAGCACAGGAGTCTGTATAACCTCTGTATCCCTGTCAATCTGAGTTCACAGTCCATGCTCACAGCTGGGAACATTCTGGGCTGCACTCAATTCAGGACCAGTCTTCTCGAATGACAGAGTTGGTTGACTCAGCCTCCCTTCACCTGTATTGCTATAAACTTCCCTCTTAGGACAGCTGGCTGCATCCCATAGGGGCAGGTAGCTGGTATCTTCATTTTCACGGCTCTCTAAGCAATTTTTTAAGTTTTCCTGATTTATTCAGTGACCCAAGTATATTTAGAAATATAAAGTTTAATCTCCACATTTTGGTTGTATTTGCCTTACCCCCCCCCTTTTGTGGTTGATTTCTCCTTTTTTTTAAAATATTTATTTATTCCCTTTTGCTTCCCTTGTTTTTTTATTGTTGTAGTTATTATTGTCATCATTGTTGGATAGGGCAGAGAGAAATGGAGGGGGGGAGGCAGAGAGGAGGAGAGAAAGATAGACACCTGCAGACCTGCTTCACCACCTGTGAAGCTACTCCCCTGCGGGTGGGGAGCCAGTAGCTCGAACTGGTATCCTTACGTCGGTCCTTGCACTTTGCGCCACCTATGTTTAATTTGTTGATTTCTAAGCACACAGCCTCATGGAAAGAAAGAATACTTATGATTTCTATATACACAAAGTAATTAATTAATTGTCATCAGGCTTATTGCTCGGGCTCAGGGCCAGCACTATGAATCCAATGCTCCTGGTTGCCATATGTTTTCCTCTGATTTTTTATTAGAACAGAGAAAAATTGAGAGAGGATGGGGAGACAGAGAGAGTGAAATATAGACACTTGCAGACCTGCTTCACCTTTTATGAAGCAAGCCTCCTGCAGGTGGGAATCGGAATGGACCCTAGGTCTTTTGCATTTTAAAATATGTACACTTAGCTGGATGTGCCACTGCCTGGCCACCTACACAAATTTATTAAGGTTGTTTTTGTATTCCTACATCTGGTCAAGTCTTTTTCAAATTCACTTGATAAGAGCCAATATGAACTCTTCATATGTGTAATATGTTCTAACTAAGCAAGAGGTTACCTTGACAAATAATTGAAGTATTGAACAATCTTGTTTGTTTTTTCCAGAGCACTGTGCCATCTCTTGAATGTGGTTGCACAGGGGATTAAACCTGGGATTTTGGAGTCTCAGGCATGACAGCCTTTTTGCATAATGATTATGCTATTTCCCCACCCCACCTAAAGCAAACAAAAACATGCTCTGAAGAATATGTGAAAAATCTCTTGGAGATTCTAGTAGTACTTACACTCTAGGTCATCATTCTTCTTTGAAAGTATTTTTCTGACTTCCTATCTAACATTGAACTTCCTATACCTCAATCAGACACATTTTTTCACCTTTTTTGTCATTTTTTTTTTCAAATTAGTGGTTGAGCACTTTGAACTTCCAGCCTTAAATAGAAGAACTACAATGGTGGAATTTGTGACCTTAAAGTCACTTTATCAAACTAAGAACTTTTATTTAGCCCCATGCTCTTAAACTGAATTTTGCTTTGAGGCACAAATATTCATTTAGGATAATTAAAATACCACCATCTTAATTTGGTCTTTGTCACAGGACTGAGATTTGGTAAGCAAAGGTCAATGTTTTTTCAAGTGTTTCCCATAGTTACAGTTTGGGTTTAGAAAAGTAGAAAGTAGAATAAATTGGAAGCCCTGCATCTGAATATTATTATTTTTTCATTTTGTGTATAAATTGCCCAACTCTTTCAAACTTCATTTCATATGATGCTATGTTATACAAAGCCAGCTGCAAAGAAAAGGAACTAACAATCTATTTTACCCTTTCACCAAAGGCCAACATCAAATTCATACATAACCTGTCTCCCACATTGTTACTGATAACTATTTAACCACATGATTTCCCTCTGAATAATATCAAGCCTCTGATACATGTTCTCTTCCTATTGTAGACCTCTAAGCTAATGACCATTATTTTCTTTGTTTCTAATTGTAACAACACCCAAATTCTTGTATGCATGCTTTAAATGTCAGTCAATGGGAGAGAGAAAGAGAGAAAGAGTGTGTGTGTGTGTGTGTGTGTGTGTGTGTGTGTGTGTGTGTGTGTGTGTGTTTTAACTGAATACTGACATTCTTAGTTATTTGAAAATTTGAAAGTGTTAAGTAATTTACTTCTTAGTTATATTCCTTTTTGATTTTGTGGAGCTTCTGGTACCAGATATATAGACAATGATTAATGTATATTTTTTCTACCAGAGTACTACTCAGCTCCGGCTTATGGTGGTGCTGGGGAGTGAACCTGGGACTTTGGACTCCCTTGTCTTTTCTATAGTTTTATGTTATACTCTCATTTCCCAATGTACTTTTGATGAAAGAAAATGAAGTAGGGGGAAGATTCCTTCCTAAGTAATTAATTATTGATGAGTTTGTATTACAAACTGAGCTCTAAAGGGTTTTAAAGAACTGCTTTTCTTTTTTATTATTTAGTTTCCTCTTAATTTATTGGATAAAGACAGAGAGAAATCGAGATGGAGAGGGAAAATCGAGAAGGAGAACGAGAGACACCCGCAGCACCATTTCACCACTTGTGAAGCTTTTTTCCTAATGGTTGGGGCCTGGGACTTGAACACACGGTAATATGCTCAACCTGATGAGCCACAGTCCCTGCTCCCAGAAATGATTTTTTAATACCTCTCTTTAAGTATGATAATACTGAGGGTGTAATAACCACTTCTCTAAGATGAATATGGGATGATCTCACTCATAGACAGAAGTTGAAAAACAAGAACAGAAGGGAAAACACAAAGCAGAACTCAGACTGGAGTTGGTGTCTTGCACCACAGTAAAAGACTCTGGGCTTCAGGTCCTGGAACATGATGGCAGAGGAGGACATATGGGGTGTATTGTTAAGTGGAAAACTGGGAAATGTTATGCATGTACAATATTATATTTTACTGTCAACAGGAAACCATTAATCCCCTAATAAAGAAATTAAGAAAATAAATAAACCATCTGGGTAAACACTAAATTCTGTTTACAGCTATGATTTTATTTAAATGACAAATGAAACTTAATTATAAATCACTTGTAAGAAAAAACAAGAACCGCTTCTCTTAGATTAAGAGAGACACTGATTTGAGTAGTGGTGCTTGCTTGATAAGGGATAGAGAAGGAATAAATTGCTTTCTCTTTCATACCTTAGACTCAGTCTGGCCCCCAATACCATGTGAGGGTGATATTTTAAAGATAGCCTTAGATCTGTGGTATTTCTTCCTTTCTCTCTGTCTTTGTCTCTCTGATTCTGTCAGAAAAAAAGACAGATCAGGGAAATCATGCCTATATAAGGTCTTACTCACACTATCTTTCACCCTTCAACACACACACAAGAAATCCAAGTATTCACTGTTTATCATACAGTCGAATGAACATTTTTTTTCTTATATACTCATAGCAGTGAACAAAGAAACTTCCATACTCATTCATGAACTCTGTCTCCCGAACACATGAATACACATTACAAATTTCCTTTAATTCTCCCACTTCTATCCCAGAAGAGCAATTTCAGAATTTGTGTCACAAATTATTCTGCTGGGGAGGCCCTCGCTAAATTAAAAACTTTTCCTCTGAGAAAAACTCTCACTGAGTTTAGCCTTTCTGTATGGAGTGTGACATACCTGGCTGCTCTGTCACACTTTTAACTTATCTAGGCCAGTAAGTCATTTTTAATTGAGGTCTGAGGTGAGAATATATAATGAGAGGTAAGTCTAACTGCTCAATAGAAACTAAGGTATTCAAGCAACAATGCTTGTGAAACTTTCTCTATTGCTCAATGTCAAATCTTGTGAAAAATATCTCTAGGGGTACTTAAGTTAAAACAAAGGTATTTAATCCATGTCTACATGCCAAAAAGTCAACATCAGTTTCAATGGATCAAACTCAAGAGCTATGCTGTGTCTTTGGAGTACTGGCAGGGCCAGACTCCCCCAAGAAACTGCATGAAATAATTCATTCTTTAACTCCTCCAGTTTCCAAATACTGTACATATTCTTTCATTGTGGTCACCACTCCAATTTCTGCCTCCATCTTCAAATGACCTCTGTGTGTGTGCTATCCCTCTGCTTCTCCCTCTCTGTCTTTGAAGCTTTATTTTTCTGAATTTGACCATCACTTTAAATAGTGTAGACATTTTAACAAAGTATTTCAGTTTATGAATATGGAACATCTTTCCATTTACTCATGTCTTCTACAGTTTTTTTTTTTTAGATGGTGTTTACAGTTCTCCTTTTACAGATATATTACTTGTTGGTATAAGAAATTTCACATCTGTTTTCACTGGGGATACTAGGTTGTGTTATTGAATGTGCTATTTACTTTCCATGCTTTGTGAATTTTCTAGGTTTCTTCTGTTATTGATTTCAATTTTCTTGATGTCTTATTCAGAAGTTTTAATGATGTTAAATCTCTTAGACTTATATATTTTTATCTAATATATTATCTTTCCTTGCATATAATGCCACTCTTTCTGTCATAATATCTTTTAAAATTTATTTTCTAGGGGTCCAGGTGGTGGCTGACCTGGTATAGTGTATACCCATAGGGGGGAAGTTTCATGAGCTGTGGCACAGTCCTAAAGGTGTTTCTCCTCACTATGTCATCCTCCCACTATCTTTCTTGATCTCTTCCTCTCCCACTTATACTCTATCAAAATAAAACAACAAAGAAAAAAATATGTATCACCAGTAGCGGTGCATTCATACTAGCACCAAGGCCCAATGATAACCCTGGAGGAAAAAAAATTAAGAAGGAAGACAAAAAAACAACAAAAATATATCTTACATCCTTAAGCAATTTGAGGCTGGCCATAATATATATAATTATACTAAGCTTTTCTGAGCAGGCCCCTTTTCTTTATTTCTTGTTATAGTCATTTTTCACTTACAGTATTCTGTCCACTATACATATAACTTTCTAATATCTATTGATTGTTGTTTGCATGAATATCTTTTCCCTCCCTTCTTTTAGCTTGCGAGTGTCCTTGAAGTTGAAAAGTATTCTTTATAGATGGCATATAGTCGGGTTTTGCTTTCTATTTTTAATTTATTCAACTGCTTTGTGTCTATATTCAAATAATTAAAATATCACCATGGGATTTCATAGTTCCATGATTTCAGTGTACCTTGGACATCTTTATTGTTATTTTTGAGGTTGAAGAAGCAGTTACCTTGCCCGGACTTTATTTACTGACATCAGGAGAGAAATAGCTTCATCAGTACAGCTATGAATTCTTCTTCTTTCTGATCTTTTCTAAAATGTCCTCACTGAATCTTCAAAATTCTCAAGATTGTATGTCCTCTCTCAATGCTGCAAAGCCAGGCTGAGTGGTAATGGCCTTAGATCTGTTTCCCCAAGAAGAATTCCTTGAAACATTTGAGTTTCTGTATCCCCCACCCCTCGTCCTACAGAATTAGCATACTTTCTGTGCAAATTCACTGATCATCTGCAAAGATTTGCTCTTTCCATCTTCAAGGGTACAGAGAGGAGTCAAACAAGAGTGAGAAGTGTGTGTGGCACAAGGATCATTGGAGATGGCCATGAATAAGTTGGCGGTTCCCCAGGAGAAGAGTTCCAAAAGGCTTATGGATGTACTTCTTTATTGAACTGTGATACTTCCATATTCTAAAACTGTAGTTCCTATGCTATTAGCCTTATAGTTGTGCAGATTTCCTCAGCTATGTGGGAGGTGAGAAAAAAGTAGGTCTCTTGGAAGTTCTATATAACTTGAGATGCCAAGTTGGTCTCTCCCTTGTAGAAGAACTGTGGCCTAGGCCCTTATTCCTCACAGAGCTTTTCCCCCTTGAAGAAGGACAATGCACAAAAAATAAAGCTCCAACAATGTACTATAGAGTTTTTTGCAGGATTTATGAAACCCACAAATGTCCTTTCCCTAAGACAAGTTGTCAAAAATCAATGCTATATAGAGAATAATGGTAGAAGATATCTATTCTACCATCTTGAGGATGCTACTTTAAAATAACCCAGTTATAGAAAAGTAGAATGTTCAAATGCATATATCATTGGTAAAAACAGTAATGGCTTTATAATTTGACATCAGTTATAGCAAGGCTATAATTTTCTTAAGCTCTGGTTTAAATATTGCATGTAAATAGACTAAATTACATTGAAAAACTTAAAGACATTCTACATCTGCCAGTATCTAACTCCTTATTTTTGTAACTGAATTAAAAAGGAGTACTTTAAAAGCTGTGACAGACATCGCATCAATATTTAGACATTATCCAGGTCTTATCAGGCACTGTTGTCACATTAACAGGCAACTTCATTAGAGACATTGAAAATAAAATATCTTGGTCCAAACTTGCCAAGGAACCTGCTCTTACATTCAAAATAATGGGGGAAGTTATCTCATAAGGAAATGATCATTGAAGAAAAGTATATTGACATTTATCTATATAAAATCTGATACCTAACTGAATAGCAACACATAATAAATAACTGAAATTTACATAATATTTTAAAAATAACTACTTAATTTAAAAAAAAATGTTTGCCTTCTCCAACCTTAAACCTTTTTCCTTTCCAAACTTCTCACTAAATCCTCACTGCATAATTGAGACACTGTTGAAAGCCCTATTGAATAAATTATATCATAAATTACTCTAACAATTTTCCTTAACCATCTAGTGGAATAATATACAAAGGATTTAATATGTGTGTGTGTGTGTGTGTGTGTGTGTGTGTGTGTATTCATGAACATTTTGTACAATATAGAAATAAAAAGTCTTTGCAATTAGATTTTTGATAGTCAATAAAAGATTTAGTGGTTGACTGGGTGCTTGGACACCCAGTACGGTGTACACATTATTATGAGTGAAGATATGGGTTCAAGCCCCCCAATCCTCATCTTCAGGGGAGGAAGTTTCATTCATAGTAAAACAACGCTGAAGGTGTCCCTCTTTCACTTCCCTTCTCTCTCCCTTTCAACTTCTCTCTGTCACTATCATAAAAAATATAAATAAAAATGAAAAATGGCTGCTAGGATCTACGGAGTTTTTGAGCATTCATTAAACCCTGCAATGAACCCGGTGGACAAAAATAAAAGTGATGTAAAATAAAGAAATATTAATGAGTCAGTAGTGCATATAAATATTTGAATATTAAAGAACCATCAGAAAACAAAATACTTACAAATATAAGTAGTTAATATGAAAGTATCTAGAAAAGTATGAAAGACTATTATATTCTGTTACTTTCTGAAAATTTTAAAGTCATTTGCTTAAAGTCAGAGGTATAATATTTACATGAAGAACATTTCATTATTATTTTCATATTCTAAAATTATTCATTAAAGTGCTTGACTATCAATAGATTTCAATTCTGCTTTGGCTATTGATGATACAACTCACATTTTACAATAGCTAAATGACTATATATTATATTATTTTATTTATTTATTTTATTTATTTATTCCCTTTTATTGCCCTTGTTGATTTTTATTGTTGTTGTAGTTGTTATTGGATAGGACAGAGAGAAATGAAGAGAGGAGGGAAAACAGAGAGGGGGAAAGAAAGACAGACACCTGCAGACCTGCTTCACCACCTGTGAAGTGACTCCCCTGCAGGTGGGGAACCAGGGGCTCAAAGGGGGATCCTTATGCCGGGCCCTGTGCTTTGCGCGACTACACCTGACTCCCGACTATATATTATTTTAAACTACATAAATTCAAAATACTTGAAACTCAAACTCAAAAGATATTTTGGTATTATACTAGCAGCTTAAATATATGTAAATGTGCTGGGAAATTGTGCAGATGCAGTCACATCTGCCATGTTGTCCCCTCAGGCTATTGCTATTGCAAGAGTTGGGACATTCTTGGAGCACCTGTTCCGCCATGTTGTGCCCTCAGGGCATTGTCTATTCCCCGCAACAGTTGCAGTGCTTTGGTTACTCCTCCCCCTTCCCATTCTCACAAGAGTCATTATCCTACCCTGGAGTGCTCTGGTTACTCCTCCCCCTTCCCATTCTCACGAGAGCTACTCCCATAAAAGCCCTCCTTCTTCCTGGGCGGCCATTTTTGCTACCTCCACGTGGCCCAAGCTGCTTCTCTCTCACCCAACCCTGAGGTGCCAGCACAAATAAAGATTGGTGTTCCCTCTTCGCTCCGGATCTCCTCTCTCTCTTCTCCACGGCGCAGCTCGACATAAATGCAAGATTTTATAAAGATAATATCAGAGCAACATATTGATAAACTGATCCATTAGGGTGGAAAAAATGGGGAGGGAGACAAGGAAATGAAAAAAGAGGAAAAGAAAACGGAGAGAAGAAAGAAAAGACAGAATGAGAGTATGAGCAAAGAAATAGAAGCAATCGAAAGGAAAAAGTATAAAAGACACAGCGGAGAAAAAGAGAAAGGAAAGGAGTTTACCAGGGTAAGCAGCACATTGTGTCATCCAGGAAAAACTATTCTGAAGACATCAGGGAGGTGTGGGCTAACAGAGCAGACTCTCACTCCTCCCAAACAACAAATACCTTTACCTACTGATCTTAACAAACCTCACAAACTACAACTGAAACCTCCACAGAAGCTTTAGCTTACTATATTTCAACCACCACATTCCAGACGCTACTATGATTCCATCTTGACTTTCCTGGGCCGAGGACCTCACCAATACTTCCTGGAACCTCCCCTGTCCAAAGCCCTTAACCTACTCAGGGGACTGACACAAGCTGGGGATATGGACTGACCTGCCAGTACCCATGTCCAGCAGAGAAGCAATTACAAAAGTCAGAATGCCCACCTTCTGCATCCTAAAATGAATTTTTGCGGGTGAGGTGGTAGCACCTTGTTGGGTGCACATGCTACAAGGTACAAGGACCTGGGTTCAAGCCCTGGCCCCCATCTACGGGGGGGGGGGGGGAAGCTCCATAAGTGGTGAAGCACGGCTAGAGGTGACTCTCTGTTTCTTTGCTTCTCTGTCTCCCAACACCCTTTTGATTTCTTTCTGTCTCTACTGAAATAAATAAACTAAATATTTTTAAAAGAATTATGGTCCATACTCCCAGAGGGATAAAGAATAGGGAAGCTTCCAATGGAGAGGATGGAACACAGAACTTTGGTGGTGGACACTATATGGAAATATACTTATATTATATTACATTATATTATAATAAATCAATATTAAATCACCAATAAAACATAAGAAATTATTCTGATTTTAATATATGTAACTGACTCTCAAGAATATAAAATACAAAATGAATCTTCTAAATATAAAATTAAATCTGTTATTAACTCCTACTCATGTTTGACTGAACTCGTCATTTTCCAGTATAAACCCTCAACTCATAACTATAATGAATTAACTGCTGTTGATGACAAAGCCAGTGCTTCTCAGACTTCTGGACACTTAATTCGGTTGCCTTTTATTTTAAATTCTATCTTTATTTTTTTATTGGATAGAGACAGCCAGAAATGGGGGGGATAGGAGGGAGAGATACAGAGAAACACCGGCAGCACTGAATCATGAAAATTTCCCTATGCAGGTGGGGACTGGGGGCTTGAATCCTGGTCCTTGTGCATTTTAACGTGTGTACCCAATCAGATGCACCACTAACCAGCCTCCTTTGGTTGTCTTTTATCTTCTCTTTAGACTATTTTTTTTGTAATCCTTTCTCTTCTAATCTCCCAATCTTACAGTTACTCTTCATCGTCACCATGGACTTGTCTACTAGCAGTTGGGAACTGGTCTACTCTCTAGGAATAACACAGGCCCTCTACAATGTTCACTTAGTAATTTTAGAAAACCTTGAATTCAGCTCCAAATTCTCACACCATGCTGTTCATAATTATTAAATCCATAATAGCGGGTACTAAAATTTTAACTATTACCATAACCTCAGTGATACTTCTAAGCTCTTGGTAAATGATACTATCTTTTATCATTATGAGAATTATTAATAGTAGATATTAAATACTATGTTCTCAAGTGAGTGAGTTAATGAATTAAATCCCCTTCAAAGAAAGTTATACACATTAATTATATAATTCTCTCTCTTTTTTTTCCCTCCAGGTTTATTCCTGGGGCTCAGTGCCTGCACCACGAATCCACTGCTTCTGGAGACTATTTTTTTTCTCTTTTTGTTGCCCCTTTTTTTTTTTTTAAATCATTGTTGTAGTTATCAGTGTAGCTGTTGTTGGATAGGATAGAGAGAAATTGAGAGAGGATTGGAAGACAGGGAGGGGGAGAGAAAGATAGATACCTGCAGACCTGCTTCATTACTTGTGAAGTGACCCCCCTGCAGGTGGGGAGCCGGGACGTGAACAGTCATTGCACTTTGAACCATGTGCATTTAGCCCGCTGAGCTGCTGTACTACCGCCTGACCCCCTTATATAATTCTTTGTAGTAATCAAAGCTGCTTAATAATTTCTGAGAGTGCACTATACTTGTGAAATAGCATTGAACTATTGCAAAACAACTTTTAGGAAGTATCCAGAATTCTGTGAACAAGAAGTCTGCAGAGGGTTCACCAAGTTCAGAAACATGCTGATTCTGTACAAAACAGTCCTGTGGTGCTCCTGGTGCTGCTGTTGCTGAACTTGCAGGAGCCTTTGGTAATTAATCAGAACACGGGAGAATTCCCACCATTGGCAAACACATTTTAAATTTTAAATCTGTTGTTCGAAGAGTTATTTCCAAGTAGAGGCCATTCTACAAATAGGATGTTTGAGCTTAACCCGTGCTTTGTATCTGGTCAAATGAACACAAGACATCTATTTTTGGAGAGACGTTTGATTCCAGGTAAACCCTGTACAAGAACTGCAGTGAATATAACATGTAAACTTTTAGCCTAATGATCTGATTGTGCATGAACTAGCGGGTGATTATATTCAGTTCTAGATGTCTTATATTGAATACTAGTTGTTTTATTATACTAATCTAGGATTCAGTATAAATAAAGGGTCTATTTGGGACCATCTATCTTACAAATGCCCAGCTATATGTGGATATTGACTAAACATCTGCATAACCCTTCCTGCAGTATAGAAACACATATAACCTGGTGAGAGAGAGAACTCATCAGGGAGGGCAGGTGCCTTGTCAGGTATATGAACCCGCTTTGAGCCCCAGAAGCAGCATATGAGCAATACTATGGCACTGGAAGAAGTTCTGGTACTGTGCTGTCTTTTCTTGGCTCTCTCTCTCTCTCTCTCCCTCGTCTCTCTCTCTCTCCCTCATCTCTCTCTCTCCCTCATCTCTCTCTCTCCCCTCCCTCCCTCCTCCCTTCCCTCTCCCTCTTCCTCTCCTTCTCTCCCCACTTCTCTCCACAGAAGTGTTACTCAATGTTGCTATTGCTCTGGAAAAATACACACAGACATATATACACAGTCTCATAAATAGCCACAGAAAATAAGCAGAACTGGGCCCCTTAGTCAAGAAGATGGAAAGATCTGGAGAATTTTCAGGAAGACAGCAAAAACGACTTTGAAAAGAATTATTTATGCATTAAATTAGGCCCTTAAAGATTTGCAATAGAGTTTCACAATTTTAGATGTCATTTACTTGACTTACCTTATTTAAGGACCTAATCATAAACAACAAGAAAGGAAACAGTGTATGCCACTTAAAGACAGAATGACTAGGTTGAGTGCACATGTTACAGTGTGGAAGGACCCGGGTTCGAGCCCCCGGTCCCCTCCTGCAGGGAGAAAGCTTCACAAGTGGTGAAGCAGTGCTAAAGGTGTCTCTCTATCTCCCTCCCTCCCTTCCCTGTAGATTTCTGACTGCCTCTATCCAATAAATTAATAAAGATTAAAAAAAATTCAAAAAAGGGAAAAAAAAAAGACAGAATGACTTACTTTTAACAAAAGCTAGGAAAAACTGGATCAAATAATGATCTTTTCATGTAACATACACAAGAACCCTGGAATACAACATAGTCTGTGTCAAACATGAAAAAAATAACGTAACACTGATTTGTCTGTTAGAGCACACATTACTACATGCACGACTCAGATGCAAGCCTTGCCCCCCCCACATGGGGGAAGCTTCATGAGCATTCAAGCAGAGCTGCAGGAATCTCTCTTTCTCTCTAAAAACAAAGATCAAAACTGACCAGAAATTAAATGTTGACAGAGATATGTAGGGATTGGAACTTTCATTTACTAAATGTGAAATGGAAAATTCTCTACTGTTTTTTTTTGTTGTTGTTGTTGTTTGTTTGTTTTTAAGGGTTAACACTAGAGCTTCACTCCTCCCGGCTGACCCTTTAGAAAGGAAGAACCAGAGGGAGGGAGAAGACACTACAATACTAGAGCTCCCATCAGTGAGCTAAGTCGTTCTGGAACCTGGATCACATGTGTAGCAAAGCAGGCACTTGCCCAGCTTGGACCCCTGAGGCTACTATTTTGGAAGACAATTAATTTGGCAGGTTGTTAGAGTGAAAACATGGTTACCATATATTTTATCCATTTCACATAAAAAAAAAAAAAAGCGGGAGTTGGGCGGTAGCTCAGCAGGTTAATCGCACGTGGCACAAAGAGCAAGGACCTGCATAAGGATCCCGGTTCAAGCCCTGGGCTCCCCACAATCGTTGAAGCAGTTCTGCAGGTGTCTATCTTTCTCTTCCCCTCTTTTCATTTCTCTCTGCCCTATCCAACAAGAACAATAACAGCTACAACAATAAAACATCAAGGGCAACAAAAGGGAATGAATAAACAAATAAATAAATATTTTAAAAAATTAAAGCATACTGGGGGCTAAGCGGTGGCATACTCAGTTAAGCGCACATAATACCAAGCACAAGAACCCAGGTTCGAGTCCCTGCTACCCACCTGTAGGAGGGGCGCTTCATGAGCAGTGAAGCAGGCCTACAGGTGTCCCTCTTGCTCTCCCTCTGTCTATATATACCTGCTCTCTCAATTCCATCATGCCCTATCTACTAAAAACTAGAAAGAAAAAAGAAAAGAAAAGGGGAAAAATGGCCACGATAACGGTGGATGGTGAACTCATAGTGCCAGCACTAAGCACCAATGATAACCCTGATGACAAATAAATAAATAAATGCATATATAGATCAAAATTATAGGTTTTCTATATGTGAAAACTTAGGATAAGAGTAAGAAAAGTTAAGCATACTGTATTTGAAAAAATAACAATAGTATTAACATCTGATATCTAGAAAAAAAACAATAACAGCATCTCTATATTATAATTACTTTACATAGAACTCAACATCACATATATTAATTATATCACAATCTTGTCGGTATGAATTATGTATACTGTGTACACAGAAAATGATAAAAGCACAAGTTACCCCACATCGAATTGTGATTTCTATTACTTTGTTTTTCCCAAAACAACTTACATTACAACTTAAATTGAACCTCTATGTAAATAGTCATTCATCACTGTTTGGGTGAAGCTTTCTCCAGAAAGTTATATTTTCATTGTCATATCCAGTGTTTAGCACGATTGAAAACATAACTGAAGATATTCAAGGTTAAACTACTCTGGGGGCTGAGTTGTGGCACAACTGGCTGAGTGCACATATTACAATGTGCAAAGACTTGGGTTCAGTCCCCTGCCTGGTGACCATCTACAGGAGCAAATCACCAGAGTGGTGAAGCAGGGCTATAGATGTCTCTCTCCCTCTCTATTTCTTCATTCCTATCCATTTCTGGCTGTCTATCCAAAAAGTAAAGAGAGAAAATAACAAAATAATTTTTTATTTAATAACTACTCATTCGGGAGAATCTCTAACAATTACTATCATTAGTCTACAATTAGCAATGATACATTAAAATAGGCATTTACATAGTTACAGTATATAAAAAACTCCTCTTGTCCCTTTAGAATGCCAGCCCTCTTCCTCAGTTACATTATAGTACCTCACTCCCTAGCTACCAAAAATACAGGAAAAGTTAAATGTCATTTGCCACCTCACAAATAACCCTGTATTTATAGCTATCACAAAACTTTCCACAGCACTGTGCAATTTTTGATTGTTGTTTAGGTATACTACTATGAACGTATGCTCTTTGAAGACTATTTTCAACTTTTTATATGTAGTACCCAACACAAATCTTGGCAAATCATTAGTTACCCAACAAAGGTCTATTTGAACTGCAAATATAGTGGGAACTTGGGGAACTGTGAAAATTAGGAACTTTAGTATTCAGGAAAAGCATTAAGGAAATACTATGATTCATAGAGCCTCACTGACGCTAGGTAGACTTTCAATAGTGGGGCATGCATGCCAAGGTCATTGCACATGAAGAAGTCAGAAAGAAGAGTGATCAGATGTCTCTGCATTTTTTATGATACACTCCACCTTTCTGTACCATTAGCTTAGAAAAATATCTACACCTTAGACTTTCATGAATGTTTAAATGACTATTGAAGCACAAGCACAAATGAATTTATGAAATTTTAGAAGTATTCACTTCCCCTATTTACATCTTCGTAAACAAAATAATAATTGGAATTTGACTGGATATTTTCCATACACCTTACTCTTCTCCCAACTGGAAAAGAATGATGGAAGATTATTATAGGTAGAAAACTTTATAGTCAACTTCATACTGATAATAATTATTTAGATTATCTCATTATTTAACCACTAATTTACCTAAAAGTAGACGAGAGACAGAGAGAGAGTGATACCACAGCATTGCTACACCTCTCAAGAAGCTTAGCTTCCTAGGTGAAGCTTCTCCCATGGGTGTCTGGAGACTTGAAACTGAATCCCTAAGTATGATAAAGCTATTTCCCATTCCCCAAAGTGACTACTTCTAAAGTAGAACTCATCATCTTTGATACTTTACAGCACTTTAGTAAGTTTTCAAGAAATGTGTAATTTTTTTAGTTGACTACCTATTTAGAAGTAAAGCCAAAATTGTGATCTTTACTTTTAGAACCTAGCTAAAAGTTAACTTAATATTTTAAAAAATCATAATAAATTGGAGATAACATAATATTTTATGTAGATAAGTAAATGTTAATGATTGCCACTCACTAGCAAGTATTTTTCCTATATTCAGGTGATATGTTGATGAGGAAAAGAATATAATTTGTTAAAATATACAAATACCTATAGTACATCTATTCTAGTGGACCAAAATGTTAATGAATTATCCACTCAGCTAGTACATTTAGATGGCCCTCCTTCAGTCAACACTGCTTTCTTCCTACACTTCCCACAATGAATCTAGAGTATTCTGTTAATTGCTATTGCTTTTTTTTTTTTTAATGTTGATTGAGCCTCAACGACTTTGATTCTCATTTTTGCCTCCAATTCTTCCTGCCTTCAGGCTGCCTCTGAAGTAGCCCCAAGGTTTTTCTCTGTTCCTGAGATCTTAAGAGCACAATTTGAAAAGCATCTAAGTAGATTATCCTTGCAAGTAAAGGATTATTTTTTCTTTATGAGAGTGTTTTCCAATATCTGAGATAAATGCTTAGATGAAGTTGGTTGTTTTTAAGATATTAACTGCTAGATATATACTTATAGTAGATATTCAGAGCTATTTAATAGGTCTTTGGGATTTTCTCCTAGCTCTACTGCTTTGCATTAGAGAATTTTAGGATGTTGAAATAGCATTACTAGATGACTTAGCATCTTAGCAGTTGCCCACTCTGAGACAAGATCCATTCTCCAGTGCCCTGACGGATGGGCTTTTTGCTTCTGATTGAACTCTCTTCATCACTTGAGTTCATTGCTTTTTGACTACTTAATCATGAGCTATTCTAAATATTAGGAGTTTCTTTTTTTCCTGATTTCAAACTAGTATCAGTATGAGTGCCAATAATTGGTATAACATTTTCTCTATATCTTCCCTACCTGATCTAATTTTCTGATTTCTTCTTCTCCTGTCCCTCCCTTGTACTTTCAGCATTGCCAAAGGCCTTGAATACGGATGATCTCACTTCTTCTGGGCATTTCTGATGAAGGACAGGAGCAAGAAAGTGAGAGAAAGAGAAAGCACAGCATCTGCGTTGCTTGTGGTGCTTAGAACATTCATATATGCTGGGGATTGAATCTAACGTGTATGAATGGTAAAACTCTGCAGAGTTTCCCCAATGACTTGCGGAATGGGAGATAACTTTATCATACCTAGGGATTCAGGTTCAAGTCTCTAGATACCACATGGGAGAAGCTTCACCTAGGAAGCTAAGCTTCTTAAGAGATTGAGCAATGCTGGTGTATCTCTTTGTTTCTCCTCATCTATCTTGGAAAAAATGAGTCCATCAAGAGTGTGAAATCATGCTGGTGCAATGCTACAGTGATAACTGTGGCAGGTTTTAAAAAAATATATATATATATTTTTTTTTTTGGCTTATGACGTGACCCAAAGGATAGATCACAAAACTTGCAGGTATATGGCCCTGGGTTTCATCACTTTTTCATACACTCTTCCCTTCTCATAAAAATAAATAAAGAGGCAGAGTGAGAGGGGGGAAGAGAGAGGGGAAAAGAGAGAGAGAGGATCACAGCATTAAAGCTTCCTTCAATGCAGTGGGGGCTCTGGGCTTGAACCTGCGTTGTGCACATGGTCAAGTAGCACAAAAGCCAAGTGAATTATTTATTCAGCCATATGCTTTTTTAAAATTTATTTTCCTTTTTGCTGACCTTATTGTTTTTATCGTTGTGGTTATTGTTGTTGTTGTTGATACCGTCGTTGTTGGATAGGACAAAGAGAAATGGAGAGAGGAGGGGAGACAGAGAGGCGGAAGAGAAAGACACCTGCAGACCTGCTTTCACCGCCTGTCAAGTGACTCCCCTGCAGGTGGGGAGCTGGGGGCTCGAACCCGGATCCTCATGCCGGTCTTTGCACTTTGTGCCATATGTGCTTAACCCGCTGTGCTACCACCCGGTCCCCCATATGATTTTTTAATATAGCACTAGGAAATAAAAGAAGGGTTTATATATATCTGATACATTTGAATGATCTCCTCAGGTCAATTTTTCATTAGCCTGATATTTTATCCTATATATTTAGAGAGAGAAGGGCATAAAGGGTCATTATTGCACGGCACCACCACGCACAGAATTCCTTCTGATGTTGGTCCACAAGGCTCCATATAGTGATAGGTATATAGCCCCAGCCTCAGGTCAAATAAAACTCTCTTGGACTCTCCTTTGTCATATGCATGACCCAAGTATGAGCTCAGAATCACCTGTCACATTGCAGGAAGCTTTGGTATTGTAGTTTCTTTCCCTCTCTGTCTCTGTCTCTCTCCCTAGCTGAAAAAGCCTGTCTGAGTGATGAGGTCCAGTGATGAAAACAAAAACAAACAAACAAACAAAAATCTTGGCCTCATGAAATACGTGGCATGTCTACCTACTGAGAAAACTTCCAGCCCACTAAGTAATTTTTTAAGTACTCACTCTGAAAGATTAGATAATTCTGAAGACACATCAAAAAGGAATTAAATTTCTTTAAGTAGAAATTTTCACTAGTAAAAGAATAAATTAGTAAGGGCTCAATAGCATCTATTCACTGGTATGGGAGGTACAAATATGAAGTTTGTCCTTCCTGTCTATTAAATTTACCTCTCGGAACATCATTTTGAATAAATGACATTACTGACTAATGAGAGAAGGAATAGGCTGAGATATATATATATAAATGGACGCAGTCTGACTTTAATCTCAAGACATCTGAAAGCAGATGTGAACTAATATTCAATAACACCGTCCAGACTCAGTTCAACAACTCATTTGGCCCTAAAATTTAACACCTCTCTCTGGCTACCTGACAAAGGAAAGTGCAAGCTATTATTAAACACATACACATCATTCGCCTCAGTCTCCACTGATCTATTATATACGACCCATAGCATACAATAAAAATTTGTGTAGCTAATGAAAGAAAAATGTGGCCCAGAATCAAAAGAAAATATTGTTTTAGGAAAGCAGATTCTACAGTGGCCCTGACCTATGAGAAGATTATGCAAGTGTTTTACAGATGCCAATCACAGGAAAATGAGAAATTGTTCCCATTGTCAATACTTGTACGATAGTCATCCATTAACTGCCCTTCCATAAAGGGAGAAGGAGATGGAGGAGGAGGTAGAGGAGGAGAAGGAAGAGGGAAAGATTAAGTATAAAACAGACATGCTGTAAAACGATAAAGTTGCAATATTTTAGTATATATAGAAGCAAATCATATGCCAAGGTGATAAGATACATCAGTAGCAAAGGTATACAGGTTTCATGGAGACTGTAAAGAAATATTAATTTTAATAGATTGTGACTAGATATTGGTGGTAACATGTATGAGGCCCTGAGTTTGATACCCAACACCTCTTATTTGAGAATGGATTGGTTCTTTGATCTCACTATCTCTAATTATCTTTGAAAACTATTTTAGGGTGGTCCGGGAGGTGGCGCAGTGATAAGGCTTTGGACTCTCAGTGATAAGGCATGAGGTCCTGAGTTCGATCCCCGGCAGCACACTTGCCAGAGTGATGTCTGATCCTTTCTCTCTCCTCCTATCTTTTCTCATTAATAAATAAATAAAATCTTAAAAAAATAAAAATATGTTTAGGTATCATCATATGCACTCCAACTCCTGTGTATTACTAAGTATGTAATACAAAGATGAATATAAAAAGTCAATGAAGGATAAAGGGAAATGCAGAAGTGTCCAATTGGTCTAGAGGAAAGCAAATAAGGAGAAACAAGGAAGCTGAGAATTAAAAAGACACCAGCAGAGAACAAATAACAAATGAAGAATTTAAATCCAAATGTAGGTTGGAGAAATGGCAAAATTGTTAGACAAAAAGTCTGTTATGTCTGAGGCTGCAAAGCTCCAGGTTCAGTCCCCAACATCACTATAAAGCAGAGCTGAGCAGTGCTCTGGTCTTTCTCTATGTATCTTTCAGTAAAAACTATAACAAATACATATATATATATATATATATATTATTTACATTACATATATATATTCTGATTAAAATCTAGATATTGTAAACTTGCTGTTTATAATCACATGTCATCTGCAAGAGGCGTATACTTAAAGACCACGAATAAAAATAATGTGAGATACAAACTTCAAGTACAAATTGTAAGAAATGAAGCCTGGTTCTATGATCTCATACGCTCAGTGACATTCAGAATACAACATACTGCAGACATAAAAAGGAATGTTTCATAATGACACAACAGTCAAGTATAACAGGAGAGATTTCACTCTTTTCTTACAACACCACAGATTTTCTTACATTGCCTTGAAAAGGCAAAATTGCATGATCTTCAGGAGTTGCTTCAAACTTCGATCAAATTTACTGCTGAACATGCAATACCACAATAAGAAATCTGGGACATTTTTACATCTCCTCAAAAGTAACTTTGAATTCTCTCTCTCTTTCACTTAAGAAGCCACATTTTCAGACCTGAGAGAATGGCTTACATCAACAAGCCATTAAATAACAGGTGTTGGAAAGGATACAGAGAAAAAGGGAGTGTGCTGCATTGCTGGTGGGAACGCAAACTGCTGCAGCCTCTTTAGAAGACTGTATAGCCAGTCCGTAAACAAATAAAAATGGGGGTGGGGCGGGGGCAGGCAGTGGCATACCAGGTTATATGCACATAGTACAAAGCACAAGGATCCTGGTTATAGGCCCCAGCTCCCCACCTGCATGGGGGTCGCTTCACAAGCAGTGAGGCAGATCTGCAGGTGTCTATCTTTCTCTCCCCCTCTTTATCTTCCTTTCCTCTCTCTCTCTCTCTCTCTTTTTTTTTTTTTTTTTGTCCTATCTGATAAAATGGAAAAAAAGGCCACCGGAAGCAGTGGATTCATAATGCCTGCACTGAGCCGCAGCGGTAACACTGGAGGCAAAAAAAAAAAAGTGTTCTGCCAATACTTTCTGTCAGAAGAGATCATCAAGAACAGTCTTGTGTGTTATCTTTGAAGTACATTAAAATTGTCTTCTCTTACGGATACGTGTGAACATATGCTCTCTCTTACAGAAACTGGTGTATATCTAGGTTTTGGGGCTTTGTTAGAAAGTGAACCTATGTTCACACGTATCCATAAACTACTGCAAAATATATACCTGAAAGCAGAAGTGCACTAGAGTTTACAGTGAGTACCCCCCTAACACTTCCTCTCCACTATTCCAAGCTTTGGGTCCATGATTGCTCAACAATTTGTTTGGCTTCGTATGTTAACTCTCTTTTCAGTCACCAGGTGCCAGATGTCATCAGGATGCCGGCCAGGCTTCCCTGGACTGAAGACCCCACCAATGTGTCCTGGAGCTCTGCTTCCCCAGAGACACACCCTACTAGGGAAAGAGAGAGGCAGACTGGGAGTATGGACCGACCAGTCAACGCCCATGCTCAGCGGGGAAGCAATTACAGAAGCCAGACCTTCTACCTTCTGCAACCCACAATGACCCTGGGTCCATGCTCCCAGAGGGATAGAGAATGGGAAAGCTATCAGGGGAGGGGGTGGGTTATGGAGATTGGGTGGTGGGAATTGTGTGGAACTGTACCCCTCCTACCCTGTGGTTTTGTTAATTAATCCTTTCTTAAATAAAAAAGAAAAAAATATTTAAAAAAAGAAGAAAAATAAATAAATAAAATTGTCTTCTCTTAACTGAGGGGAAAATCTCAAAAATAAGAAACTCTGGTCTGAATTCAGTATGGAACAGTAATAACTTGTAGAGAAATCCTGACAGACTTTTTAAAAATAATATAACTAAAATTCATTTTAGCTCACAGACTGTACATTGACTGTAATTATTCTCTGTTATGGCAATGTCATATATGCAAATGACTATGTAAACCAAACTCTGTAAGTGAGTTTGAATCCATTTGACCTGCTGTATCTATGGATTTGTTCTTTTTAACAGGATCACTCATTCTAAGAATATATCTCGGGGGCAGGCAGTGGCACACCCAGCTGAGTGCACAGGTTACCATGGGGAAAAACCTAGGTTTGAGATGCAGCAGGGGGGATGCTTCATGAGTGGTGAAGCAGATGTGCAGGCGTCTCTCTGACCCTCTCCCTTCCTACCCTCCCCCTCAATTTTTTCTCTGTAATACCTAATTTAAAAAGACAGGGAGAAAAAAAAAGGAAAAATGGATGCCAGAGCAATGGATTTAGGGTACAGGCACTAAGCCCCAGTGATAATCCTGGAGGCAATAAACATATAAGTAAAAACAAGTATATCTGTAAGACACAGCTATATATACATAATGTCAAAAGACATAAATTATGGTGATATTGTGTATGATACAGCAAATCATAACAAAGGGATTTTCAAAGTTAACCCAACTGCCAAATAATTTGATTATAGCAATAACTATCACTTGCCTTCTTAAATCCTAAAACAACAGGAACCTCCCTATATTTCCCCAGTCCTGGAACCTCTAGGGTGGGGCTCACTTTCCTGTATGCTTCTCTCAATCCATACCAAATGATACTGCATCTGCTGATCTCAACCTAATCAATACAACGAGTAAGTGCCACCTCAGCATGTTTCACTTCAGACTGTGTCCAGAGACTTCAGGTGTGGAATGTCAGCCCTTTAGCATCATCACTCAGGTGAGACCTGTCCTTTCTCATAGGATTAACTAATTTAATTTCTGGTGGTCCACTTCCTAACAAAATCCCAAAGCCTAGATATAGACCAGGGCATATGTTCACATGTAACCATAAACTAGGACAAAGTACATACCTGAAAACAAAAAGTGCACAATAGTCTGCTGTGAGTCAATATATGCAGCAAGCAAGTTGAAAGACCTAAAAAGATACCATAAAGTTCCTAATCAAATAGATTCTACTTAGACTTAGATACACTCCTCACCTACTTCCTATTACACTTCCCCCACTCACTCCAAAGAAAACTGTATCAAAGTAAGGACTACAAAAGCTGAATAATGGCAGGAGACTGGTATACTTTAATGAAAACACTTTAGTCACTATCAGGCCACCTCATCAGGGGCCCTAGTCGGGGTTGGGGGGGGGGGGGAGTCCTGCGAATCCCAAACAGACATGATGGGCCTAGAACCTCGAATAAATCCCTCTCTCCATAGTTACTGGTCATCTCCACCAGGGCCAACAAAATAGACCCCTTTGTGGGCCCCTATAGGACCTTGCCCTCAACATGGAACAACTGTAGAGAATGTTCCATCCTCCAAAGGGAGACTGGACAACATACTCTATCTTCCATGTTAGGAAGATGGGTTCTGAAATTGGGGAAGCTTGGAACATTCATGACCACAGAATGTGAGCTCAGATCTACAGGTATGCAGAGGTCACACAGGCTCCTAAGCTGAATATGGGCCCCAGATCACATCAAATTCATGGGGTTTACAGTCAACAATATTTATACAGCTTTCCCATATTCAGGAGCTACTCTTTTCCCTGATCCAACTTTTTGGTCTTTTATTCAGCCATAACGTCATCTCTGCAGACAACAAATTGGATCAACCTGCATATCAGATGTCAGGTTCAGAAAAAAAAAAAAAAGGAAAGAAAGAAAAGAAAAGAAAAGAAAAAGAAAAGAAAAACTAGTATAGTCATGGGCTCTTTGGAATATAACTAGAATGGGCCTACCATCTACAAAATGGAAACCCCGAAATCTTCATCTGCACTGTTCCAGCCATTAGGTTCATGATTAGTCAGCAAATAGTTTGGCTTTATGTGTCACTCTTCTTTCAGCCACCAGGTTCCAGATACTATGATGATACCAACTGGACCTCCCTAGGAAGATGACCCCACCAATGTGTCCTGGAGCCCCACTTCCCCAGAGCCCTGACTCACTAGGGAAAGAGAGAGACAGGCTGGGAGTATGGATCGACCTGCCAACACCTATGTTCAGTGGGGAAGCAATAATAGAATCCAGATCCTCCACCTTGTACATTCCACAATGTCCCTGGGTCCATACCCCTAGAGGGATAAAGAATAGGAAAGCTATCAGGGGAGGGGATGGGATAAGGAGTTCTGGTAGTGGGAATTGTCTGGACTTGTACCCCTCTTATCCTATGGTTTTTGTCAGCGTTTCCTTTTTATAAATAATTTTTTAAATATGCAAAAATTGACATCTATATATTTTATTTATAAATGATATTTAAACGTAATATAAAATAAAGATATATGTTAGACTAGTTAAAGGCATTGCTACCTCAACTCTGAATCCACTTCTATTTCATGGTGCTCTAAAATGCTACACCAAGTTTCTGTTTTCAAAATTATATAGAATTCAGAGTACTGAAACCAAGTTTTTCATGTCTTTGTATTTAACACAAAACCTAGTTCATTTTTTGAATAAAGTAAATTCTCAAGGTTTTTTTTTTTTTTCAAATGATCTGATTCCCCCTTCTATTTAGCTCAAAGATATCATGTTACATGAGACAAGTCAGAAACAAAAGGATGACTGTGGGATGATCTCACTCATAGGCAGAAGTTGAAAAACAAGATCAGAAGGGAAAATTCTAAAAGAACTTGGACAGGAGCTGGTGTACAGAACCAAAGTAAAAGACTCTGGGGTGGGGGTGGGGGAGGGTTCAGGTCCTGGAACATGAAGGCAGAGGAGGACCTAGTGGGGGTTGTATTATTATGTGGAAACGCTATGCATATACAAACAATTGTATTTACTGTTGACTGTAAACCATTAATTCCCCCATTAAAGAAATTTTAAAATATCTTTAATACTTTAATATAAATAATATTATGGATACCTTCTTTTTTATCTTTTTTTATATTTATTTTATTTATTTATTCCCTTTTGTTGCCCTTGTTGTTTTATTGCTGTAGTTATTATTGTTGTCGTTGTTGGATAGGACAGAGAGAAATGGAGAGAGGAGGGGAAGACAGAGAGGAGGAGAGAAAGATAGACACCCGCAGACCTGCTTCACCGCCTGTGAAGCGACTCCCCTGCACGTGGGGAGCCGGGGTTCGAACCGGGATCCTTATGCTAGTCCTTGTGCTTTGCGCCACCTGCGCTTAACCCGTTGTGCTACAGCCCGACTCCCTATGGATACCTTCTTATATATTTTTAATAACTAAAAAATATTTATTTATTCGTTTTTGTTGTCCTTGTTTTTTATTGTTGTAGTTATTATTGTTGTCATCATTGTTGGATAGGACAGAGAGAAATGGAGAGAGGAGCGGAAGACAGAGAGGGGGAGAGAACGATAGACACCTGCAGACCTGCTTCACTGCTTGTGAAGCGACTCCCCTTGTAGGTGTGGAGCCTGAGACTCCAACAGGGACCCTTATGCTGGCCCTTGCACTTTGCACCACCTGCACTTAAACTACTGCACTACTGCCTGACTCCCACCTTCTTAGATTTTTAAGTTCATTAATATCTCTCAGAGATTTCTCTTAAAAGGGATTTATTTAAATTACATTTTAACAGGTTTTTCTATGATACAATTTGTTCTTTTTAGTCAAATAAAATGTGTATAGTAATTTTATATTTTGCTCATTTCTTGGAATTCATTTTTCATCTGTCTTTTAATATTAGAACACACATTTTTGTGGGGTTTTTTTGAAGCTTATAGTTCCTATGCTCATGTTGCCTGGGTCTAATTTTTCTACCCATTTTTTCTGCTCACTGCAGCATGTGGTGACCTGATTTGTGTGTTTTTATTTTGTGATATTTTACAGCGAGCACATACTTGTTAGAACTTTATTCTTCAGATTCTTTTAACAGATTTTGAGGTGCACAGGAATTAAGGAGGATTACTACAGGGAGCGGAGCATAACTAAGGGGAAGTTGGAGACCTACATTCCTTTTTTAAATATTTATTTATTTATTTCCCTTTTTGTTGCCCTTGGTTTTTTATCATTGTTGTAGTTATTATTGTTGTTGTTATTGATGTTGATGTTGATAGATAGGACAGAGAGAAATGGAGAGAGGTGGGGGAGAGAAAGATAGACACCTGCAGACCTGTTTCACTGCTTGTGAAGTGACCCCCCTGCAGGTGGGGAGCTGGGGGCTCGAACCGGTATCCTTACTCTGGTCCTTGAGCTTTATGCCACGTATGCTTAAGCCAGAGCACTACCACCGGACTCCCAAGAGGACCTATATTTCCCTGGTAGAATACAAAGATGGTAGAATAAAATAAAATGTGCTGATACCTATCTTGAGGAATAGTGAAAATGTGCCCTTGTGGCAACAAGAATCCTGTAAATCAGCATTTCTTTAATAAAGTGATATTGGAGCTAGAGTGCTTCACTGAATAATTTAAGGGTCCAATGATGTCACCAAGGATTTCAATTATTTGTCCTTCTGTTTCACATGTTAAAATGTGTGAAGTACACCGACTTGCTGTTCTGAGAATTTAGAAGCATGTGGCACTATGCCTTCATACATCAATCGCTAACCAAAGACTCCGCTTTTCTACTCTCTCTCTTCTTTTCTGGGGAGGAAAAAATAATGGTGATGTCCCTCCCAACAGACATTTCCTCATGTTTTCTTATTCACAGTGTCATCATACAGCCATTTATAAACCAATCACTGTTAAGGACTATTCCTACTCTTGCTATATTCATTTCTTGTTTTTGAGGTAGAGTCTGAATTTCCACCAATTTCCATGAAATAAATACATGTTCACTATCTGAGTGTACCAAATGAGTAAACTCAGTGTTTTGATATGAAGATGTGAGATTATGTCTACTATAAAAATAGATCACTTATCCAATAGTTGAGAACTACTACATAAGTTATATTAGTGATTTAAGTTAAAGATAAACACAATTAGATAAACATAAACATTATTTTCCAAAAGCAATGACAATTTAGTGAGTATGAGAAGTTAAGTCCTTTTTTAAGTGGAAGAATGCTAGTGTATTTTAGTAAGCTATAAGGGGAGTGTAATATTTTTATTTGAAAGAGTAAAACTGGATGGCAGAGGACCTAGTAGGGGTTGTATTGTTATGTGGAAAACTGAGAAATGTTATGCATGTACAAGATATTGTATTTACTGTTGACTGTGAAACATTAATCCCCCAATAAAGACATAAAAAAGAGTAAACTGGTGATGAACAGATAAAACACATAAAGCAGTTTGTATACAAAGTACAGCGAGCAGTGTTCAGAAATCCACTGAATTTTGGTGGCAATGGGAAAAAAAGAATTGGATGTTTCTAAGGAGTTTCTCACTGTTGACAACTAGGGCTAGCTAGCCAGCTTTGAAGGCTATCTATGTTTAGATGACAATCATACAGTCACTTCTTGGCTTTATGTGGAGCATTTTGTTGACTAGAGTGGTATTCTAGCTTCTCTTTCTTTTTCCTGTGTAACCTTATACAAATCAATATATATGAAAAGAAAGCCAAAAAGTAGAGAAGATTTCAAAATGTAAGGGACACTAGCTAATCCATGGAGCAAGTCTTTGAGGATATAGATGGGTATATGAACTAGAATATACATTAAGGTCTTTTCATACATAGAACTCTATTCATTAAATGCTAAATAGAACAGATAAGTCTGAATAATATATATATATATGAAGGTTAAAATGATGCAAGTTAAAGTGACTGAAGATTTCTTCATATAATGCAAAGTCTCCAAAAGAGAACAATTGGCAAATGCATTAGGAGGAAAGTGACTAAAGCTGGAATGCTTTGCATAGCTAACAGGAAAGCAAGCTGGCCACAAAAGCTATGACAGTGACTTAGTAATCAGATGAGAATGGAAATTATAAATTACACACACACACACACACACACACACACACACACACACACAAAATAAAAACACTGCATACACTCACCCCACATACCAGACACCCACACCCTCCATCTTGGTTGGGGATGTTCTCAGAAAGGTTAAAAGACTCCAGATGCAGTGGTAAATGGTAAGCGGCTTGCTGACTTAATATTATTTGAACAAGATGAGTGGGCCATTGAGTGAAAAAGTTGAAGGCGTTAAGCATCTTGAAGGTATTTTTCTTTATATTAATTGCAATGTAAGGAAAACTGGGGTTTGGAAATTGAAGGGTTGGCTTTAAATGCAGGGGGGGGCAGTGGTGGCATTCAACCTGGTGCATCACTGCCTGGCCCCTGGGGGAGGGGTGACTGTGTAAAGAAACTAGGAAACTAAAATTGAAAGAAGACTTACAACTAACCCGACAGATTTTATATATAGTGTTAAAGGGTCAGAGTAGATTTAAGTGTCAGCCTTTTGAATGAAACACCTTTTTATAGATGAATACAGTCTTTAAAAGTTTTGATTCAAAAGCATAAGTGAGTCTGGAATACAGCTCACTCACCAGATCATAAATCTTAGTGTGTGTGTGGTCCTGGGTTCAAGTTACGCATCCACATGGGAATAGCACAGGACGCACCAGGGGGGTTTCTAGGATAGAAGACCTGTGCTTTGATGAATATTCTTTTTGCCTCTCCCCCCCCCCAAAGAAACTAAATGAAAAGCCGAACTGGGAGGTTGTTAAATAGTGGTACTGCATATGTGAGACTCCTAGTTAGTTCCCTGGTGCTATATTAAAAAGAGAGCTGGGGAGGGCAGTATGATAATTGTGCAAACAGTCTTCAGTGTCTGAGGCTTGAGGGATTTCCATGTTCAATCCCCAGAACCACTATAAGCCAGAGCTCTGGCTTCTCTCTGTATCTTTCTCTCATTAAAATAAGCTAGTAAAATATTTCAATTGAAAAAATATATAATAAATGATGCGTAGGCTTAAAGCAAAGATATTCTGGGAAGAGGGAAACAAGTCATCTTCAGATAACCATCAATTGTTTTTAACACCTGTAAGGCATGATACTACGTCTGTGAGTTTGAAAAGAGAGGACTGAGTACTCGATAGTCAATAAGACAATTTACTGAAAATAATAGTATTCAGCTTTGAAATACCCCCCCAAATGAATGGATAATATATATGGTAGAAAGTCACTCTTATAGTTTTCTGAAAGTCATATTTAAGCTAAATCTTGTCACTGTCTTCAGTTACTCGTTTCCATTTAGGGCACAGCATCTTGAGGAAATCACCCACATAGCTGCTGGTTTGGTTAAAACTTACTGTTTCGCACAGCCAGACGGTGTTCAGTCATATATTCCCAAGTACAGCACACATTTCTTTGTTTTCAGCATGATTTTGTATTCATCATGCTCTGATACCTGAAGGAGTAATACATTTATAAATGTACTTAGTGAGCTCTACACACAACAAAATGTAAAACAGAATAATCAGACTACAACCAAACAATATCTATACATATAATATAATAAAATTAGAATCCTGTAATTTGAGGAGAAACACATTAGGAGTTAGTGGCCTTACTATCAGGGTATAAAACAGAAAAAAATCATCAACTACTTTTATTTTTTTTGAAGTGCTTAGAAGTTTCTTTCTTTCTTTCTTTTCCCTCTTGTTGCCCTTGTTATTTTTTATTGTTGTTGTAGTTATTATTGTTGTTGTTATTGATGTCATCATTGTTAGATAGGACAGAGAGGAATGGAGAGAAGAGGTGAAGACAGAGAGGGGGACAGAAAGATAGACACCTGCAAACCTGCTTCACCGCCTGTGAAAAGACTCCCCTGCAGGTGGGGAGCCGGGGGCTCAAATGGGGATCCTTATGCCAATCCTTGCACTTAACCTGATGCGCTACCATCCGACTACCCTTAGAAGTGTATTTCTGATTTACTCTAGAGCCTGTCCAAATATAGTTTGAATCTAGGCATTTTTATGATCAAAATTCTGTTGTCAGAGTATCGGGATATATTTTTAAGTATCCTATTATCTTTCTTTCATGCTGAAATTCTCCCTTGCTTTAAAGATCATATAAATTCCACACTTTATATAGATGGCATGGGCATCTATATAAAGGCATATACCAAACTCAGAGTATCTTCTATAATAGTATATCAAAATACAAGTTGTCAAATTGTGATATTGCAAATAGTTATCTGAATCGGAAATCCAAAAGCAAATTTAAACACTGAACATTACTTTGATTTACAAAATCTCCAGGGAGGTTTGGGTCCATAAATCAAGAGAGATTACACTGGAGTATATTCTACTGTGACGAATATAACTTTGTTCCAATTCCTTAAACATTATTTAAAATGCAATGGGACATATTTTGCTATACTCAGCAATCTTAAAGGTCAAGAGATTATTAAAAATATCTCATTTGGAAAACACTGCAAAATGTAATGTAAAACTGCAAATGTAAATGAAATAATTCATCAACAAATATACTCCAAGTTAAAAAAAAACATGAAAAGATTCTCTACATGCTTCAAAGAAAGGTGTACACAATTCATATGCAAAACTTACATATTTAGTAATAGGAGGAAACTATTTAAATATAGAAAAATAAGCATGATTTTGTCATATTGCCATATATGAAAATTCTCATGGTGACAAAATTTTAAACATTTTCATAAGCGAAACTCTTCTTTTTAAGAATGACTTTCTTGCAGTCCAGAAGGGAGAGCAGAGCCTAGAGCTTTGGTCTTCAAATCATGAGCTCCCAAGTTGAATCCCTGCATAGCATATACCAGAATGATGCTTTGCTCTCTCCTCCTCCTCTTTCACCTTCTCTTTTTTTTCTCTCTCTCTCTCCCTCTCCCTCTCCCTCTCTCCCTCTCTCCCTCTCCCTCTCCCTCCCTCTCTCTCCCTCTCTCCCTCTCCCTCTCTCCCTCTCTCCCTCTCCCTCTCCCTCCCTCTCTCTCCCTCTCTCCCTCTCCCTCTCTCCCTCTCTCCCTCTCCCTCTCTCCCTCTCTCCCTCTCCCTCTCCCTCTCCCTCTCTCCCTCTCTCTCTCTCTCCTCTATAGCTTTAATGAATTATGGTTTGCAGTATAGTCTTTTTGTCACCACTTCCACAACCAAAGGTCTGTGTTCCTTTTCCTTCTCTCTCTTCTGTCATGTCAATGAATACATAAACATAGTTCAAATGGATCTCTTTGATGTTTTGTGTAATTATTTAATCTAGACAATGCTAAGTTTTAAGAACTGGGAAAGTAGCTCTACAGAGTCAGAGATGACATGTATAAGGTCCTGAAGGTAATCGCCAATTACTATATAAGTCAGATTCATGTTCTGGTTCTCTCTCATTAAAAATAAATAAATATTTAAAAAGATAAATGATATTATTATTATTATCACAATTGAGTATCTGTCCTGGAGCTCTGCTTCCCCAGAGCCCTGCCCCACTAGGGAAAGAGAGAGGCAGGCTGGGAGTATGGATCCAGCCGGCAACACCCATGTTCAGCAGGGAAGCAATTACAGAAGCCAGACCTTCCACCTTCTGCAACCCACAATGACCTTGGGTCTATACTCCCAGAGGGTTAAAGAATAGGAAAGCTATCAGGGGAGGGGATGGGATAGAGTTCTGGTGGTGGGAATTGTCTGGACTTGTACCCCTCTTATCCTATGGTTTAGTCAATGTTTCCTTTTTCTAAATAAAAAATAAAAAATAAATACCAGTTAAAATAGCCATAGTAATGTGACCAGTGTACCTAGCTACAATTACAGGTCATTTTCTGTCACTGTAGAACACAAATCTTGTAAACTAACATTAAGTCAATAATACTAAAGTTTATTTAAACCATCAAACAACAGATTAATTCCTACTTAATTAAGTAAATCTTTTATAATTGCCAGCACTTATAAAACAGTATTTTTAATTCAAGTATGTATCATAGTCTTGTGGGAAAACACATATTTGTTTTTAAGTGGGAAAAGTGTTGTATTGAGTGAAGAGAGAGAGAGAGAGGGAGAGAGAAGCAGGAGAGAGAGAGAGAGAGAGAGAGAGAGAGAGAGAGAGAGAAAGACCTCATGGCATCAAAACTTTCCTCAGCGCTATGTGTCCCAGGCTTAGCCCTGAGTTGCACACACGGCACACAGTACACCGTGAAAACCAGCTATTTTATCAGCCCCCAAAGCACAGAATTTTAAGTTATGCTGATCTGACCTTCAGTCTGAAAATCATAGGCATGTATTTTTATGTGGTATACAGAAATGTTTTAGCTTCAGTTTCCCCATTTACAATTTATCCTTTTCTAAATGTCTTTGAAAATTGATCAACTTAAAATAATCAGTTTTCAAATACAATACACTAAAATCATATTTGACCAGGTATATTGAAATATTTAGTTAAATCTCACTATTTTTGTAAAAATTACACGAGAAAACTGTTAACTACAGGTGGGATCTTTCCAAGTGTTTGTAATTTGAAAGCTACAAATCCAAACCATGATGTAGAAATATAAAACATTAAAACATAATGAGAAGGGACTGGGTAGTGATGCACTTGCTCAAGTAAACATGTTACCATGCACAAGGCCTAGGTTCAAGCCTCCGGTCCACACCTGCAGGAGGGGAAGTTTAATGAATCATGAAGCAGTGTTGTAGGTGTATCTTTGTATCTCTCTCCCTCTCTACCCCCCCTTGAATTTCAATTTCTCTCTGCCCTATTAAGTAAAATTTGAAAAGAGAGACCTTTCCTTTCATAGTATACTCTAATTCCATCTCAGGTGGTTCACTTTCTAACAAAATCCCAAAACCTAGATATACACCAGTTTCTGTGAGAGAGAGCATATGTTCACACATATCCATAAACTACTGCAAAATATATACCTGAAAGCAGAAGTACACTAGAGTTTGCAGTGAGTATCTCCCTAACACTTCCTCTCCACTATTCCAAGCTTTGGGTCCATGATTGCTCAACAATTTGTTTGGTTTTGTATGTTAACTCGCTTTTCAGTCACCAGGTTCCAGATGTCATCAGGATGCCGGCCAGGCTTCCCTGGACTGAAGACCCCACCAATATGTCCTGGAGCTCCGCTTCCCCAGAGACTCACCCTACTAGGGAAAGAGAGAGGCACTGGGAATATGGACTGACCAGTCAATGCCCATGTTCAGCGGGGAAGCAATTACAGAAGCCAGACCTTCCACCTTCTATAAGCCACAATGACCCTGGGTCCATGGTCCCAGAGGGATAGAGAATGGGAAAGCTATCAGGGGAGGGGGGTGGGATATAGAGATTGGGTGGTGGGAATTGTATGGAGTTGTACCCCTCCTACCCTATGGTTTTGTTAATTTATCCTTTCTTAAATAAATAAAAAAATTAAAAAATATTTAATATTAAACATATTTTATTTAATTTTAAATTTTATTTACATAAAATGTATTTATCCCTCATTTAACATAGTGAGGAAACTAAAACATAGGCTGTAAGTGTGTTTTTTCAGTTTTTTAATTATTTTCATGTGTCATTACTATCTTATATCAAAGCCTAGATTGTTCTTGTCTCCACCACCACTAATGAAAATCCCATATTACAATTTGAGTTGGAGATTTGATTGGGTATAATTGAGTTTCTCTGCCTTGAATAAAACTGTCAGAGGGCACTGACAGTTTTATCGCTCTCAATTCTCTTCTAAATTATGCAGATGCTATTGGCTCTTTTAAATAGTTCTTTGCATCATCCCTTATAAATTGCTTAGAAACCCAAGACTGATTAACCACCAGAATGAGTGAATATGCTGGAAAAGGCTTTAGTTTCCCATTATGCTCAGCTGTTTCTCAATTAGCCCAAGATAGACTCCAACCCACTCAGCTGTGCAGTCTTGGATAAGTTCCTTAATTGTGCTATGCTTCATTTTCCTCATCTGTAATATGGGAATGATAATAATAGCATCTACCTCGTAAGATTATTATGTGAACTGAGTATGCTAATATTTGTAGAGCATTTAGAAGAGGGCTTTGCACACACCAAGTCCTACATGATTGTTACCTAGTGGGATTTGTCTTTAATATCCTGTGCCTTCTAATTTTTCACCCGAGTTAGTCCCTACCTCACCCCCATGCTCCTCTGTATTCCCAAAAGTCTCATGCTAATCAGAAAGGAAAGGAAAGGAAAGGAAAGGAAAGGAAAGGAAAGGAAAGGAAAGGAAAGGAAAGGAAAGGAAAGGAAAGGAAAGGAAAGATAGCATAAAAAAGCAAATGTACAATGATGCTGCAAATACTGGACCTTATATGTTGAATTTGCATACAGAGAATAAATAAAGAAATTACTCTTTAGAGGATAAGTAAATGTTTAGGAGGAGTCAGCAAGTAGAATAGCTTGGAACACAAGAGACTTTCACATTCCTGAAATGATACAAAAAGGCAATTGCCAATCAGAAGGTGCTATAATTAAAAATGTTTAAAGGAAAGAAGTTCAAGTTCTACCAATTACACAGCTCAATAGAATTGAAACAAGGGTCAAAATACATTTAGAAATTTCTTAAGGGGCTTGCAAAATAGCTCACTTGTATAGCATGCTGGTTTGACATGTATGAGACCCAGCTTTGAGTCTGGTCCCCACCACATAGATGAAAAGATGATGTGATCTCTTACCCTACTCGATCTTCCTCAGCTACTATCTAAAACAATTCCTAAGAAGCAATTCAGTTATTTCCAACACAGCGAACACCTATCAGTTCTACCTTCTTACAGGAAAAATATTCTTCCTGTCAAGCCCCAGTATTTAAGAATCTGGTTTCAGATAATTTTATTTGTTTATCTTAACTTATTTATTGCCACCAGACTTTCACAGGGCCTTCACACTTCCATGATTCCATTCTGTTCCCAGCAGACTTTTATTTTATAGGAGAGACAACACAGTATCACACCATGTTCTTGAAGATTCCTCTGTGCATTGTGCTCCTATGAATTTGGATCCTTACATATGGTAAAGTGTTCAGGCTATCAAGGAATCCCCTCTAGTCCCCTCCAGATAATTTTCATCTCTACTCTGGGTCAAAATACCTGTTGCTTTGACATTCCATCCATTTTACCAATGTTTTCTAAGGTCTCTTTCTCTCTTAGCTGTTCATTTTTATCAAGTACTACATTTCTTCTTTTTCTCTGTATCTATCAGGAATCCCCATCCCTGGTCAGCATACATTTAGAATCTGCCACATGAGGGAACTGAGAACTGGTTCTCAGAATAGCATGTGTGCCTTGCCATGTGTGCAATGTACGCAATATATATCGTTTGGGTTTGTCACCAGCAACCAGGTAGGTACACTACAGCCCATGGAGGAGCTCTGGTGCTGTGACCTCTCCCTATCTCTCTATCATCTATCTATCTATCATCTATCTATCTATCTATCTATCTCTCTATCTCTCTATCTCTATCTCTCTCTATCTTCTATTTATCTATCTATCATCTAGCTATATATCTTATAAAAAGGATGATAAATGTCATCTCTGGAGCGATGAAATCCCAGATTTGCAAAACCTTGTGCCACAAAAGAAAGAAAAAAATATCATCAGTCACATAAGTCCATGAGTTTTAATCAGGCCAATATAGTCAGTTCCTATCTTCTTTCTGTCATGGGATAGAAGTCCTGGGAAGCCTATAAGCAGGACATACCACTAAATCTAAACTGTGAGTGATACTGAAGGAGACAGTGATGTGCTTTCAGAAAAATCATAAACATCTTATGAGCTTTGATCAAGAAGTCTCACATTTTTTATGGTCACCTATTCATGATCATATTTCATTTAAAAAATATTGTCTTCATTTATTTATCAGATAGAGACAGCTAGAACTCAAGAGGAAGCAGGATATAGAGTGGGAGAGACACAGAGACACCTGCACCACTGCATCAAATCTTGTGAAGCTTTCCTCCTGCAGGTGAGGACTAGAGGCTTGAGCCCGGGTGCCTGAGCACTGTAACATGTGCGCCAACCAAGTGCACTACCGCCTGCCCCTATGTTTTCATAAGAGATATTATTTAGCAATTTATCCACACCCCTCTCTTATTTGTTCTCCCATTCTGGACAAATAATTGTAGCATCACTAGTCACAAGGGATATAAGAAATATACCAACTATCTTTGTTTCTCTAAAAACACTCCCAAGATCTATGCTATATTCAGCAAGATATATAGTCATATTCCTTTTTGATAACCATTGATACACCTTTTTAAACCATAATTTTGGGCGTCATCTCAAAAATGTAATCCGTCTTCATGCTTCAAGACTAACAACAATAACAAAAGATACCATGAAGAATTTGGAATGCCTTTGGGATCTTGAAAGTCTTAACAGTCACTTGAGAGAGGGAGGGAAAGAGGGAGTATGAGTGATTAGAATGTGACACCTAGCCCAAACCTGTGAGTATCCTGGGGACCTGAGAATAAGAACAAATGTCATAGGGTCTACAATGTGAATCTTTTTCTGCACCCTGAGAAGCTGGCTGTGGGAATCTTGGTTCAGGGAAATAATCTAGGGGAAATGTGGAGAAAAGAGCTGGCATAAACAGAGATTGAAGGACCAGAATTCCCCCTTCTCAAGGTGAGGGAGTAGGGGCTTGGTGAATACTTCTTTGCAGAAGAATGTACACACGCACCTGGAATGTCACCATGGACTTGGGAACTGGTGAATACATCTCACTCCTTAAAGTTGGTGCAAGTAGGTAAGTTCCAGAAGGAACAATGTGTTTGATTCATTCTTTCAATTAGTAAGCAAATATCTATGGAGCACTTACTACATGAAATGAACTAACTGAGGTGGTGGAAATTCAATAATCCAGAGCTTCTGCAGTCAACAGGAAGTAGGAATACACTCGTAATAAGAACAACTATTAACGGGAAATCAACACCATCAAGAAAGGGCGTCAGGGACATAGGAATAAGAAAAGGGGTGCAAATGTATGCTCTTCACCAAGCTGGTCAGGAAGGTCTAGCTAAGAGGGCAACTTATGCAGGTAGTAACCGAATGCAGTGTGAGAGGGGCTGTGCCGATACAGTGGAATCGGCGATGTCTAACAGACAAGGGCAGCAGGGAATGAATGCCAATGAGCAAATCTTGAAAGAGGAGACTGTTTTGGAATATTTAAGGGACCTTGTGGTCAATGCTAAAGGAATGGACGAATACTGAGAATGGGCTTCCAGACTGACCATATGGAGGTCATGGGTGAACTAAATAATAATAATAACAATAATAATAATAATAATAATTTCAAGGTTAAGTGAGAGAAAATCAATTACTAGAATGGAATGGATTCAACAAAATGTGGAAGGAGTAAAACTGGAGATAGTACTAAGCCAAACACTCAAAATTTTGATCTGCAAGAGTGAGAGGTATTAAAGGGAGGTTCTTAGCAACAGAATCTCCATACCCAAGATCATCCCCACAATGAATTACAGACATTGAAAGTGCCAGCCATACCAGCCTGCCTTGTGTGGGGTCAGCTGAGAATGGGGTAGGACAATTTTGTAACTCAGCTTCCCCACTTACCAAATTCTACACCCTTTCTTTACTCTCCACAGGAATTTGTCTCAAGACCATTCTCTCCTTAACAGGCTGTGTACTGAACTTTGACTCAGAGTGAGCATTTTCCTGAAGAATCTAATCTTGCTCCTTGCAACATACAAAATAAATATGTTTTTCTAAGAAGAGCCCATACATATGTGATGGCATTTTCAAGCCCAAAATTTTCAAGTCTAGGCCATACCATTCCAGTGGACAAGCGCAATGATCAATAGGTGCTTGAGGGATCACATTTATTCATTTTTCTCACCAAAAGGTGAAGAAACAGGAAATAAGAAGTAAGGTTAGCAAGGAACTAATGGAAACATTTTTCTTCCAAATACTTTAGTTCATCTAATTGTTTCAATTTATCTTCTTGACTTTTTTCCTTCGAATAATGACATTGAATAAGCAGTGGAATTCACATTAGGAAGGCATGAGCTAGATCTATGCAATATTCTTTTTATTATTATCCACCTTAAAATCTTTAAATGGTCTCTTAATTTCAGAGTTATAAAATAATATAATCTGTCCGTGTTCCTGGAGTGATTGCATATTTGTTTGTTTTTTAGATAGAGACAGAGATGCAGAGAAAGAGACATAGGGAGAGGAGGCTAGAACCTGGATCATTGATCTTGGTAATGTGGGCCCTTAACCTGGTGTGTCACTGCCTGGCTCTCAGATTGAGAAATTTCTCTGTGACATATTACAATTTCACTGTGAAGAAATGATACTGATGCCATTTTTATGACATCTAAGCAAGAGGATTTGCACAAGAGAGATATTCTGATAACCAAGTTCAGTTTAGAAAAGATCTTTACTAGCATGTTCTCTATACAGATGAATCATTCTAGGATAAGAAGACAAATAGACATAGTATTGGAAGTTCTTGCCATAGCAATCAGGCAAGAGAAAGAAATCAAAGGAATACAGATTGGAAGGGAAGAAGTCAAGCTCTCACTATTTGCAGATGATATGATAGTATACATAGAAAGACCTAAAAAATCCAGTAGAAAATTACTGGAAGTTATTAGGCAATATAGCAAGGTATCAGGATACAAAATCAGTGTACAAAAATCAGTGGCATTTCTTTATGCAAACACTAAATCTGAAGAAGAAGACATCCAGAAATCACTCCCATTTACTGTTTCAGCAAAATCTATCAAATACCTAGGAATAAAGTTGACCAAAGAAGTGAACTACTTGTATGCTGAAAACTATGAGTCGCTACTCAAGGAAATAGAAACTGATACCAAGAAATGGAAAGATATCCCATGCTCATGGATTGGAAGAATAAATATCATCAAAATGAATATTCTCCCCAGGGCCATATACAAATTTAATGCAATACCCATCAAAGTTCCACCAAGCTTCTTTAAGAGAATAGAACAAACACTACAATCATTTATCTGGAACCTGAAAACACTTAGAACTGCCAAAACCATCTTGAGGAAAAGAAACAGAAATGGAGGCATCACACTCCCAGACCTTAAACTATATTATAAAGCCATCATCATCAAAACAGCATGGTACTGGAACAAAAATAGGCACACAGACCAGTGGAACAGAATTGAAAGCCCAGAAGTAAATCCCAACACCTATGGGCATCTAATCTTTGAGAAGGGGGCCCAAAGGATTAAATGGAAAAAGGAGGCTCTCTTCAATAAATGGTGCTGGGAAAACTGGGTTGAAACATGCAGAAGAATGAAATTGAACCACTTTCTCTCACCAGAAACAAAAATCAACTCCAAATGGATCAAAGACCTAGATGTCAGACCAGAAACAATCAAATACTTAGAGGAAAACATTGGTAAAACACTTTCCCACATACACCTCAAGGACATCTTTGATGAATCAAACCCAATTGCAAGGAAGACTAAAGCAGAAATAAACCAATGGGACCACATCAAATTGAAAAGCTTCTGCACATCCAAAGAAACTATTAAACAAACAGAGAGACCCCTCACAGAATGGGAGAAGATCTTCACATGCCAGACATCAGACAAGAAACTAATCACCAAAATATATAAAGAGCTCAGCAAACTTAGCATCAAAAAAGCAAATGATCCCATCCAAAAATGGGCAGAGGATATGAACAAAACATTCACCTCAGAGGAGATCCAAAAGGCTAACAAACATATGAAGAACTGCTCTAGGTCACTGATTGTCAGAGAAATGCAAATTAAGACAACACTAAGATACCACCTCACTCCTGTAAGAATGGCATACATCAAAAAGGACAGCAGCAACAAATGCTGGATAGGATGTGGGGACAGAGGAACCTTTTACATTGCTGGTGGGAATGTAAATTGGTACAGCCTCTGTGGAGAGCAGTCTGGAAAACTCTAGAAGGCTAGACATGGACCTTCCATATGATCCAGTAATTCCTCTCCTGGGCTTATACCTAAGGACTCCATAACACCCAACCAAAAAGAGGTGTGTACTCCTATGTTCAAAGCAGCACAATTCATAATAGCTAAAACCTGGAAGCAACCCAGGTGCCCAACAACAGATGAGTGGCTGAGAAAGCTGCTGCAGTATATATACACAATGGAATACTATGCAGCTATCAAGAACAATGAACCCACCTTCTCTGACCTATCTTGGACAGAGCTAGAAGGAATTATGTTAAGTGAGCTAAGTCAGAAAGATAAAGATGAGTATGGGATGATCCCACTCATCAACAGAAGTTGACTAAGAAGATCTGAAAGGGAAACTAAAAGCAAGACCTGATCAAATTGTAAGTAGGGCATCAAAGTAAAAGCCCTGTGGTGAGGGGTAGACATGCAGCTTCCTGGGCCAGTGGGGGGTGGGAGTGGGTGGGAGGGATGGGTCACAGTCTTTTGATGGTGGGAATGGTGTTTATGTACACTCCTAGCAAAATGTAGACATATAAATCACTAGTTAATTAATATGAGAGGGGGAAAATCAATTGTATGTCTCAAAGTTTCTCAAAACACAAACTGCATCTTTTTAATATATAGGCTGTGTATTTGATATGCGGACTCTCTCAAAAGCCTAGACCAAGTAGATTAGTAGCATCCAATAACACAGCTATATACAAGATACTGGATACTATACAGCAAACCATAACAAAAGGACTTTTCAAAGTTAACCCAATTAACAAATAATGTGATGATAACATTAACTATCAATTGTCTTTTTGAACCCTAAGACAGCAGGAACCTCACATCTCCACTATAGATCCCCTATTTCCCCCAGTCCTGGAACCCTTGGATAGGGCCCACTTTCCCGTATGCATCTCCCAATCCAAACCAAATAATATTGCATCTGCCGATCACAACCTAACCAATGCAATGATTGCCACCTCAACATGCTCCAGCTCAGACTGTGTCCAGAGACTTCACGTGTGGAATGACAACCCTTCAGCTTCATTACTCGGGTGAGACCTTTCCTTTTATAGTACACTCTAATTTCATCTCAGGTAGTTCACTTTCTAACAAAGTCCCATAACCTAGATATACACCAGTTTCTGTGAGAGAGAGCTTATGTTCACACGTATCCATAAACTACTGCAAAATATATACCTGAAAGCAGGATTACACTAGAGTTTGCAGTGAGTACCTCCCTAACACTTCCTCTCCACTATTCCAAGCTTGGGATCCATGATTGCTCCACAAATTGTTTGGCTTCATATGTTAACTCTCTTTTCAATCACCAGGTTCCAGATGCCACCAGGATGCTGGCCAGGCTTCCCTGGTTTGAAGACCCCACCAATGTGTCCTGGAGCTCAGCTTCCCCCAGAGACACACCTTACTAGGAAAAGAGAGAGGCAGACTGGGAGTATGGACCAACCAGTCAACACCCATGTTCAGCGGGGAAGCAATTACAGAAGCCAGACCTTCTACCTTCTGCAACCCTCAATGACCCTGGGTCCATGCCCCCAGAGGGCTAGAGAATGGGTAAGCTATCATGGGAGGGGGTAGGTTATGGAGATTGGGTGGTGGGAATTGTGTGGAGTTGTACCCCTCCTACCTTATGTTTTTGTTCATTAATCCTTTCTTAAATAAAAAATTTTAAAAAAAAAGAAGACAAATAGAGTAAAATGTGAGTTAAGTGAGAAGAGTACCCCTCTGTGCTGTAAGAGCATACATAATTCCAGACTTAGAACTAAAACAGTGATATTTGGGAAAAGAAAGGGCTTTATGGAGCAACCAGTCCTGAACACTTAGTATACTGGAGCCTGGACAAAGAGCTTGCTAGAAATAAATGCATTACTAAGCTCTAGATCAATAGAAACATAATACAGCTACCAATGGGATATACTCCTTTCCAGTATCTATAAGAAATGGGAAAGTAGGCATATTTTAGTTATATTCCACGGGCCTGTGGCTATACTAGTTGTGTTTGTTTGTTTGTTTTTGTCTAAGACTGAAATCTGATATGCAGGTGGATCCAAGTTATTGTCTGGGGAGATGCTGTAAAAGGACCAGAAAGTCTGGAAAAAAAGACCAGAAAACTGGGTCAGGGAAGAGAGTAGCTCCCTAATATGGGAAAAGGGTATAAATATTGTTGACTGTAAACCCCATCAATTTGATGTGATCTGGAGCCCATATTCAGCTTAGGAGCCTGTGTGACCTCTGCATCCCTGTAGATCTGAGCTCAAATTCTCTGGTCATGAGTAAGAACATTCCAAGCTGCCCCGATATTGACCCATCTTCCTCAGGTGTAGCATAGAGTATGTTGTCCGGTCCCCTTTTGGAGGATGGAAAATTCTCTACCATTGTTGATCCAAGTTGAGGGCAAGGTCCTATGGGGACCCACAAAGGGGTCTATTGTGTAGTCCCTGATAGAAATGACCAGTAAAAATGGAGAGAGAGATTTATTCAAGGTCTAGGCCCATCATATCTTTTTGGGAATCTCATGACTCCCCAATTAGGGCCCCAGTTGATAGGGAGGACCGCCCCCCCAACTCTTCATCTGCACTATTCTAGCCTTTAGGTCCATGACTGGTCAACAATTTGTTTGGCTTTGTATGTTAACTCTCTTTTCATCCACCAGGTTCCAGATGCTAACATGATGCCGACCAGACTTCCCTGGACAGACAACCCCACCAATGTGTCCTGGAACTCCTCTTACCCAGAGCCCTTCCCCACTAGGGAAAGAGAGAGACAGGCTGGGAGTATGGATCGACCTGTCAACACCCATATTCAGCGGGGGCACAATTACAAAAGCCAGACCTTCCACCTTCTGCATGCCACAGTGACCTTGGGTCCATACTCCCAGAGGCTTAAAGAATAGGAAAGCTATCAAAAGAGGGGATGGGATACAGAGTTCTGGTGGTGGGAATTGTGTGGAGTTGTATCCCTCTTATCCTATGATTTAGTCAATGTTCCCTTTTTATAAATAAAAAATTAAAAAAAAAGAAATGGGGAAGTAGAATTAGATGACATTAATTTGAGCAATACTCAGTATATTTGAAATTCTACTTCATCCTGAATCAGTGTAGCACAGTATTAAGTATAATATATTCTTTTAAAAAATAATGAAACATCTTCAGAATCAAATGTCTATAATAGATATACAAAACTCAGGTCCATTCTCAAAATTTGAAACATGTGGTTCAAAGCCAACACTTTCCTCAGCATAACTCTAACTCTCAAGATATCCTCTAATACTCCTAGAACCCATCACACTAACAGTTCATTGTGAAAGCCTATGTTATTTGCAAATAATCTTCCATCTGTCAGCAACCAGATAATTTCTATTCTGAAGAAAAGAAAAAGTCACTATGTGTTAAGCGTGCTTTTTAAAATTTAATTTAAAAGTCTATTTCATGAGTTCAAGATGAAATGGCACTGCTTTAGCATACATTGTTTCTGGGTATAAATGCATCATTTTCTCCCTATTGAAGCTATTTGTGAATTTTCCTTTTTTAATGATTTTTTGAAGTTCAGTAGAATGTCATAGAATTAAGAGGTGCATTCTTCATTTCATAAGTTATATTCATGGTTATTCATTTAATTTTCAAAAATCACTGTCAGAGGGAAAAAAAAAAAAGCATTTGAGCCATCAGTGCTGACACTAATTTTAGATGGCTTTTTAGATGGTAGGAAGTGAAGTTGGAATAGTTTTTTCAAAGATAAGGTTGAAGAGTAAGGTGAGATGGTACAGGTTAGAATGTCACAGGCATGTTCTTCATCATCACCATTTTTAAACTTTATACATCTCTCTGTACTTTCCCCTAGCTGAGGTCAGAAAGGATCAGGTAAACCTGAAAGGCCTTTCTAATGGTGCACTAAGGCCAGGCAGAGTGGGAGAAAACGTCTTCAGTTTTAGCCATGACATAATAAGAAAGTGGAAACTACAAACTATTATTTGCTAGATACTGTCTACATTGCATTACACACATTAATTTTATTTATTACATATGATTGGTGTAACTATTGCTTATAAATATCATTTGGTTCTTTATTGTAAACTTCAATAAAGTGTGCATGGCAAAGATGAACATTTATATGATAAAAATGAGAAAATGGACTTGAGATATTAGAAAATGTGGCCAAATCTCAAGGAGGAAGATTAAACAGGCAAGTCTTCAGAAGCAATGTGAGAAATAAAGAGAATTCAAAACTCTTAAATCCTTGTATTAAAAAAACAGAAGTGCACTAATACACTAATACAGATTAGTAGAAACTCTGGCTTAATGAAATCATTATGAAGTGTGAGTATTTACCTATCCAACACATTTGTTCTGGGGATTAAATGATATAACAGATTCCAAATAAAATTTGTAAAGCTGTACAAACGTGTCTAGAATGTAGCAAGTGATGCTTATGTAACTGCTAAAAGAAAAGGAACTAAACAACCCTATGCTTGCAAACATTAGTTACTTTATACCCCTAAAGCTGTCAGTTTTTTAAACAACCCTCAAAAGAGACATCAGTGTCATAAGCATCAATCAGATGTTCTGATATACCTACCAGTTAAGCACCAGTTACATTTGTTTGCCTAATAGTATAACTATTACCCAGGTTTCTTTCATCATCATATATAGAAATATTTTCTCAATGGGAAATAATTCTGTTATGCCACAGTTAGTGAAGAATATTGCAGAAACTAGAAATCATGGTGTGCAGTGTTGATCTAATGCCACATTCAGAAGTGCTCAACATGGGAAAACACATAATTAAGGGAAAATCCATTTACAATGAATATTCATCACCAAATCCAAGCTTTGACCTTCTTTGAGTTGTCATTACATTTAAATAAAGTATCTTTCTGGAAGAGCTTTGTAAAAGTTTGCTTTTACCCCATTGAGAATGTTCTTCTGCAAGCAGTCATGCTGTAACACATTGAAAACTCAATAAAAGTACATTTTTGAATGGCTTAGTGAGATTAGAGGCAATTGTACTTTACAAGCTTCATTTTATTTTAATGCAAATTATTCTTCATTTTATAATGCATATTTTTCACCTTATTAAGCATATGATTCATTTGAAAAAAATGTGCTCTTCCCAAAGAAAGCTAGAAATATACTGAAATATGATTTCTACTCTCTAATGAAACAAACATATTTTTGCACGAATGCTTGTAGATTTAGCATGTGACACAAAGGGGCCACTCCAGCAGGCCTGTTCTTCTCTAATTCTTTGCATGGCTGCCTTTCAGCCTTCAGGTCTTGGCTTAGTGCTAAATGGCCAGCCTACTCCTCTTTACACTCAACCACAAAGTCATGGTTACTTTATTGAGAACATTTATGTAATCTGTGACTATACCATCTCCTGCTGCTAGAATGCAGAAGTATTCCCTCTCAGGAATAGGCAACTTCTAGGTCCCTTTACTATCCATGTTTTGTCTAGGCCTGAAAATACATTTGTGAGTGAGACAGAAATTATCTATTGTTGTTTTCAAGACAATGTTGTGAACCATATTTGTGTTATCCAAAACTTTTTTTTGTTTTCATAATGTACCAAGTCTCAAATGTGTTTTTAATCTTATTTTATTTGACACCAGGGTTATTGCTGGTGCTCTGTGCACGTACTATGAATCCACCTCTCTCCATGCCGTTTTGTTTTGTTTCTTTCCATTTTCTTCAGTAAACACAGAGAGAAATTGAGAAAGGGCGGGAAGATAGAGAGGGAAAGAGAAACAGACACTTACAGACCTGTTTCACCACTTGCGAAGTGTCTCACTTGTAGGTGGAGATCTAGGTCTTGAATCCAGGTCCTTGCTCACAGTAATGGGCATGCTCAACTAGATGTGCCAACACTTCGCCCCTCAAAATAACATTTTAACTAGCTCTAGATGCCCTGATTTGTTAGCCATTAGACATCAATCTTCAAGTGCATTTATTCCCCAAATAAAAAACTATTCTAAACTTTTATGAATTTATATTTTACAAGATGACAGACCCTAGTTTTATGATTGATTTCATTTAAGTTAATGTTAAGTGGACCTACAATAAATGATTGTTTCACTTACTTCTTTCCAAGTTTTCCTTAATTGGAGATAGATTGCTGAGTCATAGAGTAGGTTCTGATGACTCTCCAGACTGTTTTCACTAGGGATTCAACCAATTTATAATCCCACCAACAATATAGGAGAGTCCGTTTATGCCACAGCCTCTCCAACAATCGATGTTTCTGTCTTTTCAAATGTGTGACATTCTCAAAGATGAAAAGTGCTATTTCATAATTGTTTTTATTTACATTCCCCTGACCTATCATCAGTGACTTTGAATAATTTTTCATGTTTGTTGGCATTTCATATTTCTCTTTTTTAAAGATTATTTATTTACTTATTAGAAAGTTAGGAGGACAAGAAGGGCAACAAAATGGAATAAATAAATAAAATGAATATTTTTTTAAAAAGAAAGTTAGGAGGAGAGATAGAGAAAACCAGATATCATTGGTACATGTGCTGCCAGGGATCAAACTCAAGACCTCATGATTGAGAGTCTAATGCTTTATAACCACTGTGCCATGTCCCAGATCTTCCTCCTCCTCCTCGTCCTCCTCCTCCTCCTCCTCCTTCTTCTTCTCCTCCTTCTCCTCCTCCTCCTCCTTCTTCTCCTCCTTCTCCTTCTTCTCCTCCTTCTTCTCCTTCTCCTCCTCCTCCTCCCCCTGCTTCTCCTCCTTCTCCTCCTTCTCCTCCTCCTCCTCCCCTTGCTTCTCCTCCTCCTCCTTCTCCTCCTTCTTCTCCTTCTCCTCCTCCTCCTCCTCCTCCTTCTCCTCCTCCTTCTTCTTCTAGAAGATTTTACCCATATATTCTCCTCTGTTCAATGGGATTTTTTGGTCTTTTTACTGTTGAATTTGGTGTGTTCATTTTGTATTTTGGTTATTAATCCTCTGTATGATGTGTAACAATAAAGATATTCTCCCAATTGATGGGGAGGCCTTTTGTTATGGTAGTGATTCCTTTGTCATGCCTTTGTATTGCTTGCAAGTGGATTTGAATCAGTGAAGAGGATGCAAAAACTTAAGTGGAACTTCTAGGATTATGCCAACACTTCTCGATATTTCTTCTCTCTGGTTCCTTACTGCCATACAACCTATGATGACCTCAACCAAATCGCTACTAGTGCTGCCACCCCACATTATGCTGCTACTGAATTCTTATGGCGGACTGCAACCAGAGATACGGAGCCTGAGATGTCAATCTTGCAACTCTTCAAACCTGGTGAGATCTTTCCTCACACATGGGACTACCTACATCCACTTTAGATGGTGCACCATCTAACAACATTACAGATATCAGGTATGGAGTAGTGTGTGGGATACAGATGTACATGTAGCCATAAGCTAGGTCAATTATATAACTCAAAGTAATAGTATTCAGTAGTCCTTGATGATCAGATTTAGATCTAATAAACCTGGAATCCTAGTTGTAGTGCCTAAAGAAAACATCATAAATTCTCTATAACAATTAGACTTGGACCAAATTAGATTAGCAATCTAACAGAAAGGCCCAAAGAACTAATCCCAAAAAACTAATTCTGGTTCTGCTGAACAAACGACATTCAATGCTTAGACATCTGGGAGAAAGTCTGAGGTCATCAAAGAGAGAACTACAAAATTTGGATAAGGGCAAGAGACAGGCTCACTTAATAATGGCCCTTTTGGTCAATATCATACCACCTCACCATCTGGGACCATAGTCTTGGATTCCCACATGAATATGATGGGCCTAGAATTCTGATGGATCCCTCCCTGCACAACCACTGGTCACTTCTATCAGGAACATCATCACAAGCCCTCTTGTGGGGCCTCTCAGGACCTTGCCCTCACCATAAAGCAGCATTGGTAAGGACTGTCCCAGTCTCTGAAGGCTGGGGTATCCTGCCCTGCCACTTGAAAAAGACTGGTCCTGAAATAAATGCAGCCTGCAATGTTCCCAGCTATGACCATGAGCTGCAAACTCAGACCAATAGGGGCTTAGAGATTATACAGGCTCTGGTGCTAAATATACATATGTATGCCCCGGATTGGGTGTATGGAGGTAAATAGTTAATTCTAGCCACAGAATCTTTTCAAGAATGGGTGCTATTCTCTGCTCTAATCCAATTCTGTAGCCTTTTTCTCCACTCTGACACCATTTTCTCAGGCAGTGGTTTTATCCAACTTTATTAGTTACCAAACTCAAGCAAAAACTATCATAGTCATAGACCCCAAGAAACTTGCCTAAAATCAATTTCCAAACTTTCTTCCACCCCAAGATCCCTAATCTCACCTGCTCTATTCCTACTTTTTGGTTCCTATTCATTAACCATTTTTTCTCACTTTATGTCCTGCTACCATCCAGACATCAAGTTGCAAACTTGACCATAATTCCACCCTGACGACCTCACCAGTGTATCCCTGAGCCTCACCTCTTCAGAGCCCTACCCCACTAGGGAAAGACAGAAACAGGCTAGGGGTATGGGTTGACCTGACAAAATCCAAAATCCAAAACCCAAAATCCAAAATCCAAAACCCAAATCCAGTGGAAAAGCATTACAGAAACCAGAACTCCTCTAAAACAAATTTGATCCATACTCCCAGTGGGGGAGAAGTGATAGGAGGAAGAGTGTGAGAGGGCTCAGAACTCTAGCTCCATTAGGTCCCAGAAAGAAAGAATTGGATGTAGTAATATGGTGATGAGTGGCTTGGAGAGGAAGAGACAAGTGGACCTGGAAGAAAAGGGAGGCAAATATGTACAAAATGGTAGACAGAGAGTTAGAGAGGTGATAGTTAACCCATATCTACAACCTTGGGAGAACCTGAACTTGAGCCACAGCACCATCTGAGCACGTAATCACATTGGTGAAGCTCTAGTGTTGCAGTGTTTATGCTTCTCTCTGTCTCTATTTTTTTCTTTTTCTCTATATGTATAAAATTAAACAATTAAAAGGTCGGAGAGCAGTAAAGTTACTTAAGGCCCATGTGCAATACACAATAATTATTACAACAACAACTCATGAATTAAATTCTTGTGTAGGTCAGCTTATTTATTTCTTTTATCTTTTTTAAATTTATTACTATTAGAGACAGAGAGAAATTGAGACTGGAGGAGGAGTTAGAGAAGGAGAGAAAAAGAGATTTACCTACAGCCCTGTTTTCATCACTTGTGAAGCTTTCCCCATGCGGGTGAGAAGCAGAGACCTGAACCCTGGTCCTCATAATATGCCCTCTGTTTTACTCTATTTCAAAGCTCTTGGTCTGTATTTATTACTCTGAACAACCAAAAATTTTGGTAAAATGAAGCCGTAGCATGTTATTAATCTATCTCCTTTACTAGAGAGATAACTATATCAACAGTACGTCAGTAGGTTTATCATCCTCTATGAACTATAATATAGCTCATATATAAATAAAGTAGAAAGCTGTCACCAATTCAACTCTAAAGACATTCACCAAGTGTCTATTCTGAGTCATACAATATACCAGGCACAATAGAAACCCAAAACTCAATATGACCTTGAGGCTAATTCTTTTGTTTGCTAGAGCTTACAATGTAGCTGATATTACAATAGGCAAGTAGACCATAAACTATAACAGATGTTAAAATCAAATTTAAAAAAAATCAAATAAACCAAATACAAAAGAGCCATTCTGTAAAAACCCAGAAAATGGAGTGACTCCTCTTAAAACATTCTTTCTGAGAAAACTACTCATGAGGGATCATCAGGGTTAGACTGTCAACAGAAAGAGAAGGAAAGAAAGGAAATTGAAATCTGAAAAAAAATAAAACCAGAGCTGAAAATACTGGAATTTGGTAGTAAATTCTATAGCTCAGAAATAAATGTGTATGTCCATATTATGATCTGAAAATCAGAGAACCTGAAGATGTCATCTGAGTCAAGATCATGGAAGATTCTATAGGCCAAAATATGGTTTATGATACTCAATTTTTTTCTGATTTTCTGTCATTTATTTATTTATTTCTATCAGGAATCTAAATGATACTTAAATATAGCTGATGAATCTATTTCACACACACACACACACACACACACACAAACACACACACACACACACACACAATATTCATCAGAATGGAGAGACTCACCAACATAGGTTTCACATTAATTCCATCTTACTTCATTTCTCATCTGTACAAAGTAAATTGTAGTAAAATGAACAACACAACCCAAAACTCATGTACCTGTGAGATCTTCAGGAACCAACTGAAGGGTTATTTATACTTTGCAACAACAAATTTTCATGAAATACATGTTCTTACTTGGGAACAAGGTCATTGTGATTACGATTAGTCACAATAATTGAGGTGAATTCATCCTGGATTTATGGTGGTTTTTATGAAATAAAAGGGCAAAGTAGAGTGAGACGCAGAAAGGAGACACCCCAAAAAATGGTGAGATGAAGACAGCAGAAGAGATTGGAATCTATAAACCAGAAACACTAGGGATTCGTGGTAACCATCATAAACCAAGAGAAATCTGGGACAGTGTCTATTTTTGAGCCTCCAGTAAAAACAAGCTCTGGAATCCTCTTGATTTCAAACTACAGAACTTCTGGGCTATGAGAGAACAAATTAATTTTGTTTCAAGTCTCTTAGTTTATAGTAATTTGTTCTGACAGCCTGGGGAAATAACACAGATTTTGGTACCAGGAAGAGGAATTTTGGAATGTTGCTGTAGCAAATACCAAAATGATGTGGGAAGGGCTATAGAGGTGGCAATGGGCATAGAAGAGATGGATTCTGAGAAGCCTGAGTGAAGAGGCAATAAGGCAATACTTGCCATGAGTTTTCCATGAACAACCAGAAGCTGGAAGAAAGTAGGATAGTGTCTTCTTCAGATCCTCCAGCAAGAAGTTATTTCATATATGCCATAAGATAAGTTAAAAGTAAATATCTATCTAATAAAGATATCTATTCTGTCCAGTATATATACAGTATTTGTGCATGTGTGTATACACAGATAGGCTGCAGTACACAAAAAAATCAGTTCTACACTGTATGGAAGACTCATTCATACATTTGAAGGGGCAAGCAAGCAAGGGGGCCAGGTTCGTACCTCACTACCAAGTATAACATTAATTCAATGATAGAAACTCAAGTTGACCTAAATGGGACATACCCATTTTCCAAGCAGAATATTTCCAGGAAGAGCACTAGTGTCGGGGGGTGGGGGTACTCAGTGGCATAAAATATGATCATTCCTTACATGCATACTTCCCTCTCTCTCTCTCTCTCTCTCTCTCTCTCTCTCTCTCTCTCTGTGTGTGTGTTCATTTATTTATTTTGAATAGATACAGAGAGAAATAGAGAGGGACCTGCCTGGAGAGATAGACACCTCTAATGCTGCTACACAATTTATGAAGCTTCCCCCCTGCAGATGGGGACCAGGGGCCTCTGGCCTCCTATCTGCATACCTCTCAATTAATACATAGCCTACTTCATATGACTAGTTTGATATTTTTTAGTTTTACCTTCAAATTAATATTCATTTGATCTTTAAGTTTCCACTAATTTACTATAGCTTACAGTAACATTTTCTCTGCCAACCCATATGCTAAATTTTGGGATATTTGGGGGTGGGCTAGAAATAGATAAGCACCCTCCAACAATTCCAAGATAATATTTTCATATGAATAAACTAAATCAAACTGTCAACAACAAAAGTAGCAATTTTGCAAAGTCAATTTAAACTCAATGTCTCTCTGAACAAGATCACTTAATTGTAACACAGCTGAAGTTTTTAAAAATTATTTTTATTATCTTTATTTATTGGATAGAGAAGGCCAGAAATCAAGAGTGAATGGGGCTATAGAGAAGGAGAGAGACAGATAGACACCTGCAGCCTTGCTTCACCACTTGAAAAGCTTTCCCCCTGCAGGTGGGGACTAAGGGCTCGAACCCAGGTCCTTGAGCACTATAATATATGCGCTTAACCAGGTACACCACCAACCAGCCCCTGAATTTTTTTAATACCAACATCAACAATAATGATAACAACAATTCATGTTACTTAGTGTGTGCCAGGGATTATTCAAAGCTATTCTGGACATAATTGATCAATACATCATTCCAAGAGTACTAAGATATGGTGACTAGCATTATGACTTCCATAAAGTCAGCAAATGAAGTAAAATGGTTAGGCACCTTGCCGCAAAGACTTAAGTAGTGTTAGAACCTGAATTAGAAAGCACAGACTGGATTCTTAGCTACTATGTAAACTTAAAGGCTCATTCCAGGAAGCAAAAATAGCAACAGATAGGACTCAGTAGTTGCAAAACCAAGGAAAGTGGTAATGCTATCAGAATATATGTCATATCCAGGGGGAAGTTTATACTCCAGATGCAGAGAGGAAGCTTCATGAGTGGTGAAACAGTGGTGCAGGGCTTTCTCTCTTTCTCTCTCTCTTGCTCTCTCTTTCCTTCTTTCTCTTTTTCCCTATCTTCCCTTCCTCTCTCAATTTTTCTGTCTCATCAAATAAAAAAAAAATAAGTAATGATAAAAACCACAGATTTTGAATACCCCCAAATGTTTAAACGCCTTTTGATTTTTATATAAGAATTTAAACTTATCATAATTGAAAGAGAAAGAAAGCTCTCCCTCGAGTAACTGAAACAAGTTTTCTCTCTCTGCTTCCATAAAAATAGCAAAATTACTTCTTAAAATTCACAGTACTTTGCACCATCAATATTTTTGTACATTCGGCAATTTATTTCACTGTTCATCTAGCAGACTAAGGTTTTTAATTTTGTCACATAACAAAATCTATACTTTTTTATTTTACCAAAATCTCATAAATCACTCTAATAGTTCTATATTTTATTTAGTCTCTATAGGAAGTTTACATATATCCAATAAAAATGCTGGGCTGTCTCTATCCTATAGCCCTTTTCATTTACTATAATTCCAGCAAAATAAGTTGTAACATCTGATCAACTCCACTCATTTTCTTTCTGTTAAAGCCAACTCCAGTTAGAAGAAATAAACCCATATGAAACACAAATAACTCCTCTACCTCTCATCAACCATTTTGAGTTTTATTTTCTTCTTAATACAATATCCCTGGTCTTAATAATGTCACTGTCAATCTTCAGAAAATGAAACAAAAACAACATATGCATTTATTAGTTTAGTAATAAGTTCATACTTTTGCTGATAATTATTCATGTATAATCCATCTCTAGCCACAACTACTTCATCATCATTCTTCCTTTTGCTTAGTAGGAATTCAAACATTTAATTTATTTTTTAATTTTCTTCCCATTTAGAGATTTAACCCTTATCTTAGTGACATCATTCCTTGAATATATATTAGAGCACATGCCTTCCATATGTCCCATTTCATTTAAATTTTGTTTACCTAATTGTAGTTTAACATTCCTCAAAGAAGTTACTTCGTTAAATTAGCTTCATGAAATGTCTCTTTCTAATTAGTTTTTTATTTTGAAAGCCTATCTAGTGTCCCTAGCAACATTTTCACACTATCATAAATCTATCTTTTCCTTTCACTGAAATGTATTTGACATGGACTTTGTGTGAATTAAGGCATTTTTGTTGATTTGACACATTTATATATCATAGCATGCTTAATATTGTTGCAAAGGTTGTGCCTCTCTACCAAGCTACGCAATAATTTTTTTCATTCTTATGGTTGGAATAATTAAACTGTAGTCTCCTAATAAATTTCATGATAATAATATAATATTGCTGTCTATATTCAGAAAATTGTATTTTAAATCTCCAGAATTTATTTACTATTCTTTACAGGCAAATTAATATCCTTAAAAATCGCTCCCACCAGCACACTTTAATGATGGCTCTTTTGGTCACTACCAGCCTACCCATCATCCGGAGCCCTAGACAGGGAATCCTGGGATTCCTACATAGACATGATGGGCCTAGACCTCTAACAGATCCCTCTCTCCACTGTCATCGGTCATTTCCATCAGGAACAACATAGTGGGTCCTCTTGTTGGTCTCTACAGGATCTTGCCCTCAATGTGGATCAACAATGGTAGGGACTGCCCCATTCTCCAAAGGGAGGTTGGGTCAACATGCTCTGACACAGGAGAAAGATGGGTCTCGCAATGAGTGCAGCCTTCAATGTTCCTAGCTATGACCACAGAATGTGAGCTCAAGCCTACAAGGAGGCAGAGGTAACACAGGCTCCTGTGCTCATTATCAGCCCAGATCAAATCAATGGGGTTTTACAGTTCATAGTATTTATATAATTTTTTCCATATTTGGCAGCTACTCTTTTCCCTGATCCAGCTTTCTAGTGTATTTCCGACTCTGATATCATCTCCTCAAACAGTAACTTTAGCCAACCTGCAAGCTAGCTGTCAGTCTCAGGCAAAAATTGGTAAAGTCATTGGTCCCTTGGAATATACCTAAAATAGACCAACTAGCTTTTTCCAAAATGGAGACCCCAAATCTCATCTTCTATACTCTTACCTTTAGGTTCCTGATCATTAAACAATTTGTTCTGCTTTATATCTTAATTCTTTTCAGTTGCCAAGTTTCAGATGCTACCATAACACCAAACTGACTTCCCAGGACAGACGATCTCATCAATGTGTCCTGGAATCTCCACCTCTCCAGAGCCCTGACCCACAAGGGGAAAATAGAAGCAGGCTGGAGTATGGATCAACCTGCCAACACCCATGCTCAGTGTAGAAGCAATTACAAAAGTTAGACCTTCCACACCCTGCACCTCATAATGATCCTGGGTTTATGCTCCCAGAGGGATAAAGAGTAAGGAAGCTTCCTGGGAGTCAGTTGGTAGCACAACAGGCTAAGTGCACATGGCACAAAGCTTAAGGATCATGGTTCCAGCCCCAGCATCCCACCTGCAGGGGAGTCGCTTCATAGGCAGTGAAGCAGGTCTGCAGGCGTCTATCTTTCTCTCCCCCTCTATGTCTTCCCCTCCTCTCTCCATTTCTCTCTGTCCTATCTAACAACGATGGCATCAATAACAACAGACATAATAATAACTATAACAACAATTAAAATGGGCAACAAAAGGGAAAAAAAAGAAGAAGAAGGAAGCTTCCAATGGAGGAGATGGGAAATGGAACTTTGGTGGTGGGAACTGTGTGGAGTTGTACCCCTCTTATCCTACGGTCTTGTCAATCATTAAATCAATAATATTTTTTTAATCATTCCTATTCCCTAAACACTCAGATCATTGTAATTGTCATTCTATTCTTTTTTTAAAATTTTTTTATATTTATTTATTTATACTCCTTTTTGTTGTCCTTGTTGTTTTATTATTGTAGTTATTATTGTTGTTATTGATGTCGTCTGGTTGGATAGGACAGAGAGACATGGAGAGAGGAGGGGAAGTCAGAGAGGAGGAGAGAAAGATAGACACCTGCAGACCTGCTTCAACACCTGTGAAGCAACTCCCCTGCAGATGGGGATCCACGGGCTCAAATGAGGATTCTTAGGCTGGTCCTTGCCCTTGTGCCACCTGCGTTTAACCGCTGTGCTATCGCCCGACTCCCTTAAATTTATTTTTTATTTGTGATAGTGGACTACAAGATTGTAAGATTACAGTGTTTAATTCCACACTTCACCTACCACCAAATCTACTCTCTCACTTCCCAAAGATAACCACCATAGTTCTCACATGTCTCAGAAACAGTTTTCTTACAACAAATGCTTTCAAGGTTGTGGGGACAAAGGAACCCTCCAGTACTGCTGGTGGGAATGTAAATTGGAACAATCTCTATGGAAAGCAGTCTGGACAACTCTTTGAAGGCTAGAAGAGAAACTAGCCTATGACCCTACATTTTCTCTCCTGGAGATACATTCTAAGGAAACAAACATACCCATTCAAAAACATTTCACTCTCCTTTGTCACTAGTCATCTGCAGCAGAAACAACATAGTGGACCCCTTTGTGGGCCCCCATAGACCTTGCCCTCAATGTGGATCAACAATGATAGAGAATGTTCCATCCTCTGAAGGGAGGTTGAATATACTTTATCTATTACCTGAGGAAGATGGGTCCTGAAATTGGTGCGATTTAGAATGTTCCTACTCATGATCACAGAATACTAGCTTGGACCTTGCAGAGGTCACATAAGCTCCTATGCTGAATATGGGTCCCAGATCAAATCAATGGGGTTTCAGTCAACAATATGTATACACTTTTCTCATATTTTGGAGCTACTCTCTTCCCTGATCCAGCTTTCTAGCCCTTTTTCCAGCCATGACATCATCTTCCCAGATAATAACCTGGGTCCACCTGCGTATCAGATGTCAGGCTCACGAAAAAATCTAGTAAAGTCACGGGCCCTTTGGAATATATCTAAAACAGACCTACTAGATATTTCAAAAATGGAAATCCCAAATCTTCATCTGTAATATTCCAGCCTTTAGATTTATGATTAGTCAACAATTTGTTGTGCTTTATATTTTAACTTTTTTTTTCAGCCGCCAGGTTCCCGATGCCACCATGATGCCAGCTGGACTTCCCTGGGCAAATGATCTCACCAATGTGTCCCGGAGCCCTGCTTCCCCAGATCCCTGACACACTAGGGAAAGAGAGAAAGAGGCTGGGAGTGTGGATCAACCTTCCAATGCCCATGATCAGTGGGGAAGCAATTACAGAAGCCAGACCTTCCACCTTCTGCATCCCACAATGACCCTGGGTTCATACTCCCTGGGTTCATACTCCCTGAGGGAAACTATTGGGAGGAGATGGGATATGGAATTCTGGTGGTGGGAATTGTGTGGAATTGTACCCCTCTTATCCTATGGTCTTGTCAGTGTTTCCATTTTATAAATAAAAAAATTTAAAAAGTAATAATAAATAAATAAAATAAAAAAGCATTTAGAAAAAGTTAAGACACTCAAATGCTAAAAACAAATTTAAAAAGGCATAGAGTTCACCAGGAAAAAAATTCACTCATTAAAAATGAAATTTGACTATTAAAAATTCTACATGTAAGTGAAATCATACAATAGTTTCCTTTGTCTGATTTAGCTCATTTAGAAAAATATCCTCCAGGTTAAGCCATACTGAAACAAATGGTAGGATTTCCATTTGCCTAACTAAGTAATGTTATATTATATATGTATAACATACAACCAAACAATAATAAGTGTTTGTGAGGATATGGACAACAGAAACTGTTGAGAACTGCTAGAGAATGTGAATTGGAAATATAATTTTCCACTTTGGAAAACAGTAAAACTTTTTCTTAAAAAGTTAAAGCCAGTTCTAATGTATGATCCAGCACTTCCAGCTCTATACAATGCCCCACCTGCAGGAGAGTCGCTTCACAAGCAGTGAAGCAGATCTGCAGATGTCTATCTTTCTCCCCCCACCCCTGTCATCCCCTCCACCCTCCATTTCTCTCTGTCCTATCCAACAAAAATGATGACAACAATAATAACTACAACAATAAAACAATAAGGGCAACAAAAGGGAATAAATAAATATTTTTTAAAAAGAAAGTAGCTAAGAAGACATATCTACAGTCCAATGTTTGTTGCAGCATCATTCACAAAAGCCAGTGTGGAAAACAACCCAGCTACCTAGCAAGACATGAATGGATCAGATATTTCCTCATACAGTCTGTAGCCATGACTCTTAATAACTCAAGTTTCTTCTCAATCTGGTGATCAGAAAGTTTCAAGTAATATGTTATTTTGGTCTTTCTGGTCACCTTCATTTTTCAGAATGAATATATTTATGGCATAGCTCACTGTCTTCAGGAAAAATGTAAGTCACAATCTGAATGAAACCCTTCATAGCAAGGTCTACATGAGAGGATTTCAGACAAGACCTGTCCAAGCATCAGCTGTACCTCCTGGTCTCTCCCAGATTTTAAGTTTCTTCCATATGAAGCTGTGAAGATTTTCTTTTATTTCCCCAAGTCTATTTAAAAAAAATCTGGCCTAGTGTAGGCAGCTCATTCATATATAAAGTTAACATAATGTCTTTTAATAGCAAATTATAATTTATAGTTCCATGTTTTATATTTATTCTTATATATTTAACTCTAATGATTTTTACTGAATTCTATTTTGTTAAAGAATATTTATACTGGTTACTCTTTAACCCCTAGTTCCTTGACAAAGAGATTAATGGAATTATGTCTTTGTCACATATTATATAGAAACACATTTTTCTCCAAATGAAGACAATGAAGCTTCATAAATGTGTTCACTTCTCATTTTTGCTTCTTTTTCTGGAAACAGGAAAATATTTAGGGAATGAAAGCAAAGAATGAAAAGAGGCAGAAACATGAAACATTGTTCTTTTATGACGTGATTTCTTTTCCTTTTGGATTTCCTAAGATATCCTCTAAGTTATATTTTTAGAACAGCTCCCATCCCTGACAACCTCTAGAACAAGCGGATCTACTCAGAGAACTGAAGTGTAGCTATCAACTTTCTTTTTTAATTTAATTTTTTATTTATAAAAAGGAAACATTGACTAAGCCATAGGATAAGAGGGGTAGAACTTCACACAATCCCACCACCAGAACTCACTATCAACTTTCTTATCCTCCCACAGTCTGTACCAGAACTAAACTGGCATTCTGAAAGCTGGTGGCATCATGTCATTTCCTTATCTACCACTTAGTTTGGCTGCTGTTCTCTGTTACCTACCTGCCTTCTCAATCCCAACTCCACCATGCCTGCCTTTGTCTGCTTTTCAGACCCAGTGCCAGAGGCAACTGTCTTGGTCTCCTGTCCTGGCACCTGATAGGCCACCTTCAACATGTTGCACAGTGTGAGGGGGTCAATCACTTGTCTCTTGTAAATATAAGGATTAATATCATTCAGTTTGCCAGGACTAAGCAGAAAGGGCTTTGAAAGAAATATTTAGTTATCATTTCAACCCTAGAAATTGGTTTCATTAGCGTCCCTTCCCATTCCTACACTGGCCAACTCACCTCAACAAGAGCATAAGATCAAATAAAAACAAAAAAACAAAGACAAAAACAAAAAAAAAAGAAAAAGAAAGAAAACTGGCTTACATTTGAAAATCACAGCAAAACAGGTTCATTTCAAATGCTATAAAAGAAAGTTAAACTTTCCATTTAAAGTCTTAAAGGTCATTAAGCATGTACATTTCTCTTAGTTAACAGCTTCATAAAAATCACTAGATTATCCCATAGCCAAACAATGTCATTTCACTGAAATCACGTGATTTGGTTTGATTTAATAATATTTTACATGTATTACATAGAGAAAATCAAGAGATAATAAACTCACACTGAATACATATTTATAAGTTCTATTCAGAAAATACTCTGAATGCTTTAGGAACAAGAAACTGTGGTCCTACCAGCTTCAGTGTTCAAGATAAATGATAAAAATAATAAGAGTAGGTACTTATATTTGAAAAAAAAAGTGAGGTGAATAAATGTCTAAATAAATGAATGGCAGCCATGGCTATAAATCCCTTTGCTTTGTCAGCTTGAGCAGGATTATATAAGATATGATTCATGTTATTTTGATATTGCTATTTGTATTCAGTGAACTCACAGTTTGGTTCCATAAAAATTGCAATGAGATGTCAATTTGTATTGTCCTCAAAAGTGTAGATATTATCATTTCCTATGGATACAATCCTCAAAATATTACACTTGATATTTTTCTAGAGAGATAATAAACAAAACTTCAGTAGAATTTTTGTTGGTAAAATCAAAGTTGTCACTAAAATTACTCAAGGAGTTATCATTAAGAAATGTTTAGAGGAAAAAGAAATTGAAAAGCCATGGATGGAATGAATAGGCACAGGGCAAGGTGGTATGGAGATATTTGAAGTCACTGGGGTAATGAGGCAAAGCATGGTTATAATCTCAGAGAAAGAGCTACACTATAATATTACCTGAAGTTGATTTGTAACTCCTATTTAATAGGGCATCCTTTTTATGGTTTGATGTGTTCACTTTTGTTAATTGTATAAATCCCAGGTAACAATATATATTTCAAGATTTTTCTTTTATATTGGGAGGATTAATGGTTTACAGTAAATACAGTTTTTGATACATATGTAAAATTTCTCAGTTTTTTGAAAAAAATCTCTCTTCCCTAGCTGAGGTCTTACTCCGCCATCATGCAGTAGGATCTGAAAGCCCCCCTTCATGACTACCCCTCCCCCAGAGTCCTTTACATTGGTGCAATGAACCAAACACAATCCAAGTTGTACTTTGTGCTTCCCCTTTTTGTTCTTATTTCTCAACTTCTGTCCATGAATGAGATCATCCCATATTTGTCCTTCTCTTCCTGGCTTATTGCACTCAGCACGATTCTTTCTAACACCATCCAAGAGGAGGTGAAGAAGGTAAATTCGTCATTTTTAATAGCTGATTAGTACTACATTGTGTATATTTACCACCAATTTCTTAGTTACCTGTTTGTTGCTGGAAATTTAAGTTGCTTCTAGGTTTTGGATTATCACAAACTGTGCTGCTGTGAACAAAGGTATACACTGATATTTTGGGATGAGTGTGTCTGGCTCCTTAGGACATATCCCCAGGAGAGGAATTGCTGGATCATAGGGTAAGTCCATTTCTAGCCTTCTGAGACTTCTCCAGACTGCTCTCCCCAGGGGTTTAGACCAACTGACATTCCCACCAGCAGTACAGGAGAGTTCTTTGACCCTTGCAACCTCTCCAACATTTGTTGTTACTATCCTTTCTGATGTATGTCAGAAGTGAAGTTGTTTTTTTTCTCAGCCTTTCATTCATCCTCCACTTCTTTTTCATCATCACTATCACTTTGTTGAAGTAGATATGTTGCAACAGTTAAGTCCTGAGTTCATTATGCTCCATCTTTAGGTTTCAAGAGAGGTAGAAATATATCTAGATGTTCATGGCATGCTTCCTAACCACAGGACTTCACTCCCTCTCAGATCACGGTAGTGAATGGACCTTGTGTCTTTAGCAAGCAAGCATTCACTGTGGACACGTTTATAAGAATATTCTGAAAGTCTCAAAGACGGCCAAATGCTCCATTTTAGACCCGCCTGTGTTCTTATTTACTGTGTTTTCTACTATTGATCTCCCTTAGTTGCCACTTCTTCCCACCAATGACCCCCGCGATGCACTCACAACACATTTTTAAGTTGTATATTTCACTTTACAAAAAAAAAATGCTACCAGTTTTATTCTGTGGGGATACTTCATATGGTCTATATTACAAATACCTGATGTTACATAACTGTAAAGAATCACTGACATAAAAAAGACCTGCTTTGTTAATAAATTGTTTTATGTTATTAATGCCTATGATAGTTTCAGAATCCAATGCATCTGCATTCAGTCGTATATACAGAGTCACTTGATTCTAACAGCTTAAGAATTATATATACTTTTATCCTTATCCTTCTATACAAAGTATTTCTCTAAACAAGCTTATTGTGACTCACAAAAGTTAGAAGAGAACATGGAAAGAAGCTGCTGTCTATGTATCATGTTGGGCCAGATTCCAGGATGTAGACACATCACATTAGATGTCTATTACATGTGGTATGTGGGAGTGACTCTTCAGAGGAGCGCCTTTTTGTTTGTCAGCATGTGGAGTGGAAAAGATGGTGACATGTTCATAGGTATTGAAGTGCAGAAGTGACAGCAAAGATTTCAACTTACATTTCATTGTTTAAAAAAAAAGAAGTCAAAAGTCTTATCTATATGCAAACATAACAGAAAAGTACAGTTCAACTTAGAAACCAAGCAAAAAAAAATAATGAATATTTGTGGATGACTAATCATATACATTTCATGCAGGGTAATAAAAGTAAGCTTGCTTGGAGTTCATGTTGTTTTATAGACCTACATAATTTTTTTTGTTATTATAAAAATCTGTCGGGATGTACAAGTTAAGGACCATAGTATTAACTGTGAATTTTAACAGATACTTTTCAACTTTAGATGATTTGTTCTTTCTGCTTATTTCTGATCTCAATTTTTCATAGATTTTTCTACCTCTATTACTTATAAATACTGGTATTTCCTCGGAGATCTGATATCATTTTTTTAAAAATATTTATTTCATTTATTTATTCCCTTTTGTTGCCCTTGTTGTTTTATTGTTGTAGTTATTACTGTTGTTGTCGTTGTTGGATAGGACAGAGAGAAATGGAGAGAGGAGGGGAAGACAGAGAGGAGGAGAGAAAGATAGACACCTGCAGACCTGCTTCAGCGACTGTGAAGCGACTCCCCTGCAGGTGGGGAGCCAGGGTTCGAACCGGGATCCTTATGCCGGTCCTTGTGCTTTGCGCCACCTGTGCTTAACCGCTGCGCTACAGCCCGACTCCCGATATCAATTTTTTTTCTCTTTTGTTTTGCTAATGGGTTTCTTTTAACAATCTATGCCACCATCAAGAGAACAGTACCAGGAACTAGATGGGCTGAGATGGAATATCAGTTCCCCATGTAGCCACAGGTTGGAAAAGGAAATAATCCCTCTAAGTTGCCTCATCTATGGGTAGGGAGAGTTAAATAGAACCTACCATACATAGATGTGATAATTCCATGACCTAGCACGTATTAAGCAGGGATAAGGGTGGGTGTTACACAGCCAGTGTTAGAAATGGAGACATAACTTTAGTTTAGAAACACAAGACCTGTTTATCTGAGACCTCAGTTTCAGTCCCTGACAGGACACACAGAGTTGAGCAGTGAGTGCTATTTTCTTTCATCCTCAATCACCTTCTCTCTCTCTTATCTTTTGCTCATTCTCTCTCTGTCAAAATAATCTTTGGAATATCTACCTTATTTGTAAAAATAAGTTGTCACTACTGCATCTTGACTATTGGCATTTTCCTCTGTATTATAAGTCTAGAATGGATTCATGAGTTTCAGAGCCATGTCTCTCATTCTAGAAATTTCCATTTTGTCAGTAACTAGAGAATAAATTTTCTCTCCTACTTTCCCATCATGTTTTCTAGATCAGAAATCATATCAGCACTCACTTAATATTCATTATTTTTCTGTAAGACAGGACAGATAGGGAAGGGGTGAGAGACGGGGTAGAGAAAAAGAGACACCTCAAGTACATCCCCACTTGAGAAGCTTCCCCCTTCCAGGTAGGACCTAACGGCTTGGATCTGTATTCTCTTTTTTTCCCCCTTTGTTGCCCTTGTTGTTTTATTGTTGTAGTTATTATTGTTGTTGATGATGATGTCATCGCTGTTGGATAGGACAGAGAGAAATGGAGAGAGGAGGGGAAGACAGAGAGGGCGAGAGAAAGACAGACACCTGCAGACCTGCTTCACTGCTTGTGAAGCGACTCCCCTGCAGATGGGGAGCCTGAGGCTGGAATTGGGATTGTCGTGCTGGTCCTTGCGCCTCGTGCCACATGTGCTTAACCTGCTACGCTACTTCCCGACCCCCTAACCTGTATTCATTTTTAGTAATATGTACCATCATCCAGATACACCACCACTAGACCCCACAGCATCCACTTACACACTCCAGACTAGTAATTACCCAATTACAGCAATCTTATCAGTTTCATCTTTGATTTCTAAAAATCCTTTTTTTTTCCCCACTGTTATCATTATTTCTTGCTCAGGTATTCTAATGGCTTTGCTTTGTTTCATTCTAATTCCAACCCTCCTTACTCTACCAATTACCATCATCAGAGTGAGTTTTCTACTATAGAACCTACTAGGCTCTTTAGTAACCTAAACATGGTACAGCCAGCTCTCAGACTTCTCTCTAGTCAATGCTTACACATCAAGCATCCAAAATGAGTTTTCAGATCTGAGAAAATTCAGAAGTGGCTGTGTCAACATTATCATTGGAGAATGAGACAAACCAGAAGTTGTTATTTGTTACATTTTACTTGAGCGGCCATAGCAATAATAATTTCAAAATATGTCCCCTAAAGGAGAAGCAAGAAAGCAAGAACTGCACCTGAATTCGATTATCTTCCATAAAAAGAACAGTTAAGAAACAACAACAAAAAATAACTGAATGAATGAAAGAGAAAATGAGAAGTAACAATCGGCATGGAGAGATATGTCTGTGGCCAGAAGGTAAAGAAACTTTGTATTATTACCCCAAGCACACTAATAGCCTGCCTACTACTTCCTTTTCATTCCTTGGCACCATCATAGAAGCACTGTTAGCGCAATATCAGATACAAACTACTTTAGGGTAATCTTTGCTCACCTAGTAAAATATGTTCCTACTGTGAGGAAACAAAATTATCTCACAAGTATAGGTATCATAGCAGTGGGCATAGCTACCTTCTAGACTCACCTTTCCCTTCTTGTCCTGAATGCCACACCACTATTGACTTCTCTGCTGAGGCATTACACAGTCCAAAGACCTTTTTCTAATCCAACTGCCAGGTCCAATATGTTACTGTTCACCCACAATGCCATTTTAAGTCTTTCTGTACCATCTTCTCACTGCCTACTTTCCTGTCCAATTCACATTGAATTATGAAACAGTGGGAAGCAGGATCTATGTAAGCATTCCTTTCCCCTGTGCCTATCACAAATATTCTCAAAGCATACATTCACAGAGAAACCTGTGGTGGGAATATGAACACTGAATTAGCATAGAAATCAATAAGTTGGTTAGTATACACAGGTAGGATCAGAATCAACCTGCCCATTATATTATTCTCCTGGGACACAGAATATGTAGATACCACACCATATTTAAATTGTAGTCATCAAATAGGAAATTAAAGGAAGGTCAAAAGCTGTATAGGAAACTATACCTCATAGTTTGCCTCATTAGCATGAAGTTTCATGAGGAACTGCGCTAAAGGACTTTACAAAAGGCCTGACCATAACAGCTAATCCTAGTTTTCCTGGAATTTCATTCATTTCAATAAAAGACTAATCATATGAATCCCCATCAATTTAAATTCTAATTTCTCAGACAATATGATCCCTTAATGACTAGCTAATTCAATTCAGGCTACCGGGGTGATATAGGCACACTTCATAGAATATTAAGGAATAAATACAATCCTGGCTGGGCAAATAATACACTAAAATATGCCAAGTTCAGATAGAGAAGAAAGTGAGGATGAGATGACAGCATGTTTTACAGTCTTTTCATGGATTAGTAGACAGTTTGATTCTTACGTCCCTAAGGAATCCTGAAAAGAGCAACAGCCTTCCTTATCTTGGGTTTGGCTAATAACAAAGATTTTCATAAAGAGTCCGATGTTTTCAATATTGGGGATGTGCCCAAAGCAGAAGCCTGAACAGCAGCAGTATCAGTATCGTAGGCCGGCTCTGTGCATGCTGCAGTCATGGAGGCTAAGTGGCTGCCTGGCACCGTCTCATTCTCACTGTCCCTCTAAACGTCTAGACAAGAAAGCCTCCTAGAATTTACTAAGGCGTTCTAGAAAAAAAACTCTATAATAAATATAGATACAGCCCTTCAATTTATCTCATGACAAAGATTTAGACTATTGTTTTTCCTCTCTAACAGACATAATCCATTATTTAGGGAGATTTATTAATATTTTATCAATGTATACGTATCTGAAACAACAGACATTATACATAATATATCTAAATGATTTCGGCTGCCATTTGAAGTTAGAAATGTTCTTTTTGTAACCCTGGTCCATCAGGGAATCTATACTTATTTAAAAATTTAAAACTTTCAAAAGTGACACAACAATGAAAAGTTTATGGATACTCGTTAATCATCAGTATGCATATATATTTTATATATTTAACTTTATTCATTTATTTTAAGAGAGAGCAAGAAAGAACCAGAACACTATACTCTCATAGTCAGTTCTGGGGATAAAACCTAAAGGCCTCATGCATGGAAAGTATAAGCCACATCTGCAGAGTCTCCAAAACATTCATGTATGTGGATTTATTTTTTTATCTGAAACTAAATGTTAAGTATCACAGTTGTGCTAGTTTACAACGAGATCAGTACACACAGATACTCTCTCTCTCTGTTGGTGTATGAGTGCTCCTATTCCTGCTACAACAGATCACCAGAAATGTCATGACTTAAAACAACAAAAATGTATTATCTTATAATTCCAGAGGTCCATAAGTATGAAACAGATCAGAATGGCTACAATGTAAAAGGCTGTGTTCCTTCTGGAGACTCCACGGGGGAATCAACAACTTGCTTTTGTTAGTTTCTAAGGATGTCTGATTGCTGGGTTCCTGGTTCCAAGCTCCAACCTCTGCTTCCAGCATCACCGTCCGTCTCGGTGTTCCTCTCATTATGCTGTCTCCTCCCCACTCCTCCTCTGCCATCTTCCTCTTTGCCTCCCACTTTGCCTCCCACTTCTAAGGACAGTCATGATTATGTCATGATCACCCAGACAATTTAGAATTCTCTGCCTATATGGGAGTCGGGCTGTAGCGCAGCGGGTTAAGCGCAGGTGGCGCAAAGCACAAGGACCGGCATAAGGATCCCGGTTCGAACCCCGGCTCCCCACCTGCAGGGGAGTCGCTTCACAGGCGGTGAAGCAGGTCTGCAGGTCTCTATCTTTCTCTCCTCCTCTCTGTCTTCCCCTCCTCTCTCCATTTCTCTCTGTCCTATCCAACAATGACAACAACAATAATAATAACTACAACAATAAAACAACAAGGGCAACAAAAGGGAATAAAGAAAGAAAGAAAGAAAAGAAGAAAAAGCTGCTAAAAAAAATAATTCTCTGCCTATCACAAATTTCTAATCTTATCACATCTGCACATTGTGCAATGTAAAAGAAGATTTTCACAAATTTCAGCAATTAGGATACATAAGTCTTGGAGGGGGAGAGTTTACTGATGACATTGTTAAATATCCAACCAAGTTAAAAAAAAAAAAAAAAGGAAGAACAAAAAATGTGGAGATAGTTAGATTGTGACATAAATCTGACTTCTGTGATAGAAACAGGAGGAATAAGGAGGATTGGGGAGGAAGAATCTGAGTGCTGTGCTAAAAAAAACCTTTGCCAAGTCTATAGGAAGTCCTCAAGCCACAGTCGCCTGTTAAAAAAGTGAATGGAGTCCTTGGGGTATAATCCCAGGATTCCCCAGAGACCCACCCTACTAGGGAAAGAGAGAGGCAGACTGGGAGTATGGACTGACCAATCAACGCCCATGTTCAGCGGGGAAGCAATTACAGAAGCCAGACCTTCCACCTTCTGCAACCCACAACGACCCTGGGTCCATGCTCCCAGAGGAATAGAGAATGGGAAAGCTATCAGGGGAGGGGGTGGGATATGGAGATTGGGTGGTGGGAATTGTGTGGAGTTGCACCCCTCCTACCCTATGGTTTTGTTAATTTATCCTTTCTTAAATAAAAAAAATGCTTATACAATTATACAAACCTTGTTACAAAAAAATGAAAAAAAAAAAGTGAATGAGTAGATATGCCCCCCCCCCCCTTTGCAGGAATGAGTCTATATTAGCATCCTCACCTGCGCTAATCTCAGACCAGGAGTGATGGAAAAGCATGGGGCAAAAGTCAGGGAGAATCTGGAAGGGCAGCAACTGGGAAGCACAGGTGATTTTTGTCACCTGCACCTGATCTGAGTAGTGCACTGTCATAGCCAAGATGCCTGTGAAGTTCCTTAATAATTTAGGAGTCTCCTTTTCAGCTATTCCACTCCATTATTTTTCCTATTTACATACTAACTCATTTCCTTTTTACTTCATTTCAATGAGCATTTATTAGGTGTCAGGCCTAGAATTTAAAGACATAGGGAGTTGGGCGGTAGCTCAGCGGGTTAAGCATATGTGGTGCAAAGTTCAAGGACCAGTGGAAGGATCCCCATTCAAGCCCCCGGCTCCCCACCTGTAGGAGAGTAGCTTCATAGGTGGTGAAGCAAGTCTGCAGGTGTCTATCTTTCTCTCCCCCTCTCTGTCTTCCCCTCCTCTCTCCATTTCTCTCTGTCCTATCCAACAGTGACATCAATAATAACTGCAGCAACAATGAAAAACAACAAGGGCAACAAAAGGGAAAATAAATAAATAAATAAAAACATTTAAAAAAAAGAATTAAAAGACATAATCACACAGGAAGCTAGCACTTCAGAGGAAAGTGAGAATAATTTATAAAGCTACCACAGAATAAGCATCCTATAGCAAGGCCATACCTCCTGGTTTACCAAGGGAAATTCAGTAATGCCTGTTCCCTAGTGTCCCACCCAATTAACACTTCCTTTGACTCTCAAAGTGCCCCAGTTAGGACAACAATACATGATGGTTCTAACTAGGGGAACAGACACACTTCATCTGGAGACAGAGGAGTGAAAGGGCCCCTTTTCCTCAATAAGGTATTGTCTGTCTCGGATAATAACATGAGCCAAAGAAAGTCGGACATGATTGTGGATGTGTGGGCAGTCCCTCCAAAGGGCAAAATCTGGAATACAGACAATGATATTTTTAAGTGAATGGCCCTATCGGCAAGGGTAAATATTTAAAAATAACTGTTTATGAATCACATATGAGATCCAGGTAAAAAATTAAGTACAGAAAGTGATATAGTATCTGAATATGAGAGTCCTTGTATTGCCTTGCTATAAAGTAAGTCAATTTCTTTGATGTTTGTTTGTTTTGAGTACAGACAGAGAGATTGGGGGATAAGAGATACATAGAGGGGGATGGAAAAAACACCTGTGGCCCTATTTCATTGTTAGGAAGCATCCCCCCTGCAGGTGGGGACCAAGGGCTTGAACCTGGGTCCTTGTGTGCTGTAATGTGTGCACTCATCCAAAAATTTTACCACCCAGCCCCAAAGTAAATCAATTCCATTGCTACTTGTTTACCATTGAAATTCAGAACAGACTTAACGCTGCTAGATAAGAATAAAGGAACTAAAGGGACATATGCTTAAAAATAGACTATTATAACTTTCTTTTATGTTAAATGGAGAGAATACCTACAGAAAAGCATAACAAAACATCCCAGGAAAAAAATAAGGACAATGTTATTTATACTGTATAATAATATAGAGATTTCTATATAGAAAACACTTTTCACCTGAAAAAGTCTGAGACAAGCAACCAAATACCCAACTCATCCATAAAAAGGGAAAGTCTAGGAGTTGGGGGTGGTGGGTAGAGCACCTGTTGGAGGTCACAAATTACTAAGGTCAAGGACCATGGTTCAAACCTCTAGTCCTCACACGTAAGGGGGAAGAAGTTTCATGAGCAACGAAGCGGTCTTGAAGGTAATTCTCTCTCCCTTGATATAGTTCCCCCTCCCTCTTGATTTTTCTCTGTCTCTATCCAATAAATAAATAAATGTGGAAAAGTAAAAATATAATTATCACTCCAACTAAACTTTCCTTGTGGGGAAGATAGCATAATGGTTAAGCCAAGACTCCCTCATGTCTGCGACTTCAAAGTCCCAGGTTCAATTCCCTCACACCACCATAAACTAGAGCTGAGCGGTTCTTTGGTTTAAAAATAAATAAATCAAAAAGGCTCTTCTTTATTTGTTAACAAGACTTTATTTTTTTTATTTGATTGCAGGCGTGCCTAACTGCTTAAACAACAATAATGATCTACGGTATCTCTTTGAAGTGTTTGCATTGTCTAGAAGGGGGGGAAAAAGTCTTTAACATCTTTACCATTTCATTTACGATACTCCCAAAATGCTGAAACAACTGTTTAATCGCTAGTATGATAGAATTTGGATGTGGAATCATTAGAAGGTGATTGGGTCATGAGAATATGGAGGCATTCTGGACTAGATTGGTGGTCTTATGAAAGAAATCAGAGAGCTTTCTTTCATGTGAGGATATGGTTAAACAACAGTAACTTATAAATCCCAAACAGAGTCCTCACCAGAATCCAAACATGCTGCCAACTTGCTGTTGAACTTGAGGTCCCTAGATGTGTGAAGATTAAATTTCTTTCATTTTGGACCTAGCACAACAGTGGTATTTGTTATAGCAGTCAAAAGAAACCAAGACACCTCACAACATTCGAGTAGAAATTGACATGAACTCTTAAGGAAGATGCTTAAGTACTACATATACTGAGTGACTGAAACTTGATGATATTCAAAAGACTCAAAGAATGAAAAAGCATGGTGTTTTATTCCATAAAAGTATGTGGGTGATATAGGTGATCTATGCATTTTGTATCAGATGTCATCCCAAAGGAAATCATTAATTTTTTATGCTAATCTATTTCTGGATGCGGCAAAAGCAATGAAAACAAACAAATAATTAATTAATTAATTAGATGAAGAATGAAAGGATAAATCCAACTAAGCCTTCCAGGAGCCTTTTGGAGAGAAAGAAAACATCTTAAAAATTTGATCTGATATGCTATTACTTCCCATAAATTAGCTTAATATGTAGTGGTACTCCCCGAAAAACTAATCTATCATTTTAGTAGTCATTTCAACCCTTAAAAAAATAATAATGTAAGGACTGTGTCCAGTACAAGTTGAAGAAATTCCAAGAGTGTTGAATAATACACAACATATCCTCACAGCAGGAATTTTTATAAGCAAAAAATTTATTGCTTTAGCTATTAAAATATTTAATATTTTACAAAGTCTCATATGGCTTATGTCTGACTTTGTAAAGATTCATGTCTTTCTTCAAAATCATACAGAATATATGTATATATTACACATTTCCAGACACAGTACACATGTGACTGCTTCTTACTACGTTCTGTGACAAGACTAGGTAAAGAAATATTAGTTGTATTAAAATAATATTAGCTGTATTAGAAGCTAAACTTTCTAAGTAGCTTTTTAGTGGATGAGAAAGAACATACATAGCTAGCTGAACTTTTAGGGATGTTTTGTTCTGGTATTAACAGAAGTAAAAAAGTCTTTTTTTTTCCCTTAAGCGATCAGCCCTCTAATAATTTCCTAGAGAAAGATTATGTAATCAAAGATTGTTCTCAACAAACTTACCATTAGGGGGGTGGGCAGTGGCTGCTAGAGTGTACACACTACACATCAAGCCTCTGGTCCCTACCTTCAGGCGGAAAGCTTAAGAATCAATGAAACAGTACTGAAGGTATCTTTCTCTCTCCCTCTTAATTTATCTCTGTCTCTATTAAAAAGAAAAAAGGCAAAAAAAAAAAAAAAAGGTCACCAGGACTGGCAGATTGATAGTGCCAGCACAGTAATCCTGGTGGCAATAAATTAATTAGTTAATTAATTAATTAATTAATTAAGCTTCAACCAAGCAAAAATAGGGGAGATATTCCAGGCAGCCAGGACATTTGGTGTGACAAGGTAAAAACACACAAATTTGACATCTTAATAGTAAGGTTTTGGACATTTGGAGGGATGGCCTACTTCCTGTAAATGAAGGCTTTTTAGGAACAAGATTTGTCCAGATGGAATTAAGTTGTGATCATACTGGATTAGAATGTGCCCTAAACTCCACAGCAGTTGTTTCTTCATAAGTGCAGGGAGTAGAAAATTTAGATATTGACAGACAGTGACCTCAAGAAGTTCATTTGACGTTAACGAGAAAGACCAGAAGCAGTTACAAGTCCAACAGCATCAAGGAATGCTAAAACCCCTCAGAAATAGAGGCCAGGAGTGAACTTTTCCTCAGAATCCCTAGAAGGATCAATTATGCCAAGTCCTGAACCATGAGAGGATACATTTCTGTAGTTCTGAGTCTCCAATTCTGCAGTAATTTTTAAAGCATCCCTAGGAAAACTAGTACTTTCTCACTTTTAAACATAATTTCAGTCATCAGAGACACACTGGGCCTGTATGCAGGGGAAATCAGTCAGAAGTGATTTGCACAGAGAAATTTTTTATCTCAGCATTTTAATAGTTAAGTTTTCATGCAGATGAAGCCGTCAGTTCTGTGCATCCTTGGTACAACAGCGATGCTGGCGAGAGGTGCCGAGGGGACCCAGAGTCAGTTCCAAGCATTATTTGTGTTACTGTCTTAATTGTACTGCAACCAGTTGCCGCATACACGCAGACAGACATGCAGGTGCTGCATGCAATGTTCTACTAAAATAGAATTTCCCTCTAGATTAGAGACAGGCTGGGAATATGGATCAACCTGACAACGCCCACGTTCAGCGGGGAAGCAATTACAGAAGTCAGACCTTCCACCTTCTGCACCCCATAATGATCCTTGTTCTATACTCCCAGAGGGATAAAGAATAGGGAAACTATCAAGAGAGGGGATATGGAGCTCTGGGGGTGGGTACTGTGTGGAAATGTACCCCCTCCTATCCTATAGTCTTGTCAATATGTCCGTTTTATAAATAAAAATTAAAAAAAAGAATTCCCCTCTAGAAATCAGATACCATTTATATTTATTTTTTAAGATTCCTTTACTCACTTACTAAAGCAGAGCATTGCTCAGCTCTGACATAAGGTGAACCTCTGAATTCTGAGGACAGGCATGAGAGTCCTGGGCTCTACGAGGATAAGCTATCTCTCGGTCCTGAACTTGATCTCTAAAATTTTATTTCTTCCATATGAAAGAGCGTTTCAGTATGAGAGGAAGAGGGCAGCCAGACAACAAGTGGCCCTACACATTCAGCTGGAGTCGCAGCTTTGACGGTTGTGCACTCTACCAGCTGAGGGTTTTTTCCCCCTAACATCTAAAAAGCATTTATCGTGGGGTCAAGTGGTAGCACAACGGGTTAAGTGCACATGGCACAAAGCACAAGGACCTGCTCAAGGATCCCAGTTCAAGCCCACTGCTACCCACCTGCAGGGGGGTCACTTCACAGGCGGTGAAGCAGGTTTGCGGGTGTCTCTCTTTCTCTCCCTCTCTCTGTCTTCCCCTCCTCTCTCCATTTCTCTCTGCCCTATCCCATAACAAATGCATCAACAACAACAATAATAATAATAACCACCACAACAACAAGGGCAACAAAAGGGGGAAAAATAATCTCCAGGAGCAGTGGATTTGTAGTGCAGGAACCAAGCCCCAGCAATCAATAACCCTGGAGGCAAAATAATAATAATAATAATAATAATAATAATAATAATAATAAAAGAAAGAAAAAGAGAGAAGAAAAGTGTTTATTGTGTTTATTGTTATACTTAATACTGAATGAGATATTATGAAGCTGAATTAAGTTTAACGACTAAAAAAGGAGGGTACTTAATGGCATTCAGAAATCACTGCCAACACTCCTTAACACTTGTCTTAAGCAAAGTAAGTATACACATAAGGCATTAATTATGTAACATTTGCAGAATTGATTGAGATAAATTAGTGACACTCATTTTGAAATAAAATAATAGACATTTTATACCAATGTGATATTTATATTCATTATATTTTAGTGAATGAATATGAATTTTACAGGGCCTATATAGATCATGCTCCATATCACTCCTTTGATTCATGAATAAAGTGCTGAAAGGGAAGTTTGTGGAGTAATGAAAAGACTGGGACATAAAGGTTGTAAATAACTGAGTGCATTGGTGAGACCAGTACACAACTGGTTCCACCTTATTATATCCCAGGAGTTGATCCAGTTAGTGAGTTTCTTCTCAAGGTTTAGTCTGAGATCAGAAACAGAATTCTTAGAAGAACTAAAAGATAGAGAAAATGCCCCAGGTTCAGCTGCTAAAATAGTTACAGCACAAATGAATTTTTAGAGCTTTACTGAATGCAAAAATTATGGTCTACTACTGATATATAAAGTACATTAGAGTATTACATACAGTTTATCTCAATATATAAATTGCATTAGAAACAATGAGATAGATAGAAAATAGAGTGTTGAAACTGTCACAATATAAAAACACTTTAGAAGAACTTAGTTTAAGGGGCCAGGCAGTGGCACACCTGGCTAAGCACACACATTACGGTGCCTAACGACACAGGTTCAAGCCCCTGGTCTCCACCTGCAGGGGGGAAGCTTCATGAGCGGTGAAGCAGGGCTGCAGGTATCTCTCTGTCTCTCCCTCTCCCCTCTCAATTTCTCTCCATCTCTATCCAATAACTAAATAACTAAATAAATAAAAATATTTTTTAAAATAAAAAGAACTTACTTTTAAATTCACAAGAGGAATATCCAGTACTGACTTGAGTAATGAAGCTTCACAAGTTAATAACATGCTAAGTTAGAAAGATCTTCATTAGTAACATCAACAATAATAACTACAACAAGAAAAAAACAACAAGGGTAACAAAAGAGATAAATAAATAAATAAGAATTTTAAAAAAGAAAGATCTTCATTATTCCAAATGTAGAATTCTTTTTTCTTTTTAACTTTTAAAAATTTTCTCTACTTTACATACCCTCTGGATCATACTTAAAGACTTTAAGGGGGTGGGAGGTGGTTGCTAAATTAAAAAAAAAAAAAAGACTAAGTAAATTCCTCCACATTTTCTATTTTCCTCAAGGGAGGCTCAAGTTCTCATTTCCATAGTATTAAAAGAAGTCCCACACTTGTAACCATTAATACTTCAACCTTGATACCATTCAGAGTCCTGGTTATCAGGTCTTTATTCCAAATTAAGAAGACAATCAAAGTAGAGGAGACTTGAATATACAGGTTTTACAAGGGTGGTGGCCATATGTTGGCTCTCAAAGCATAGTCCATCTCTCAGTTATGAAATAGAAATGTGTACAAAGACTTTGTATTTCTTTTAGAAAACATAAGAAAAAGTTGGCTCTGACATTAATGTCTAAAAGTCCAGTCCAAGTGATGAAAGCTTCTAAAACGAAAATAACCAGGTAGTGGCACACCCAATTGAGTGCATATATTATAGTGCACTGGCACCCTGCTTTGAGCCCCCACTCCCCACCTGCAGGGGGGAAGCTTCACAAGTGGTGAAAACAGGGCTGCAGGTGTCTCACTGTCTCTCTCCTTTCTATTCCACCTCCACTCTCAATTTCTCTGCCCTATCCAATAAAATAAAATGGGTAAATACAAATCTTTAAAAAAGAAAGACTTTCTCTATGAAAAAGAAAAGAAAGTCAATTCATACTGAGAGTCAGAGGGTAACGAAAATCACTTCAGTGATTACTCAAAAACACCGGGACCCCTTTTAATGACAGAGTAATTACTGAAGTGGGGAAACAAGATACATTTTTTACAAAGGCAACTGTAGGCTTCATTACATGTCACTAATCTTAAGGTCCAGGTTGCATGTGATGATAGGCAAATACCTCTATATCACATTATCTTTCACTAAAAAAAGAAAGAAAGAAAAAAGAAATCAAATCTTACTCCAATGATATGATGTCTTGGAAGTGCTTTTTCATAAGAACTTTATTCACTAAATATTTATTTAAATAGGCTTTGAGGGAAGTTCTCTAAGCTGGATTCTTTTTCCACTTTAATCTTCAAGCAGAAGTTTAGTACATTACATAAAGGTCAGGTGTTATCACTGAGACTGGGTGCTGACATGTTAAATCTAACACTTCCAGTGGCCATTTTTTCATTAAAAGAAAATTACACTGGATACACATATGCATGTATCCATAAGTTAGGGGCAACTATATTCCTCTAAGTGAAAGTATGTAATAGTCCTCTACGATTAGACTTAAACCAAATAATTTGACAATCTAGTAGAAAGGCCTAAAAAAAAAAACCATACATTTTCTAATAAAATGTTTATTACTTAGGCCTAGGTACCCTCCTCTACTACCCCCTACTTCATTTCAATCAATCACTCTACCTAACTAATTACACAAAAGAAAGTAAGATCTATCGCCTAATCTCTTCTGATGACATCAGCATTATTGTCACCCCTTGATAATCTTTAGAAGAAATGCTATATGCAGTGGGTCAAGAGATATACAGGCAAAATATATATGTCTACTAAAGGACATTATTGTTCTCATGACAACCTTTATTAGAATCATCAATTAAATGTAGTAAAACTTGAGGTTAACTTGGGTCCCACTAAAATCCTAGTTGTATCTCTTCCCTAACTTGATTCCAGATCCCCCATAAACCTTATTCTGGTTTGGATACAACAAAAGACCAGTGCTTTAACAACTCAGAGAAAGTATAAGCTCATCAAATTAGAAGGGGCTACAAAAGCTAGGAAAGGGCATGAGACTGGCTGACTTAATGATGGCCTTGCTGGTCACTACTAGTCCACCACAACACCTGGGTCCCTAATTAGGGAATTCTTGGATTCACACATAGATATGATGGGCCTAGACCTCTAATAGATCCTTCTCTCCACCATCACTGGTCACTCCCATCAGGAGCATCAGAATAAGTCCTCTTGTGGACCTCTCAAGGACTTTGTCTTCAGTATAAAATAGCAATGGAAAGGACTGACCCACTCTCTGAAGAGAGGCTGGGTCAGCCAACTCTGCCACTTGATGAAGACTGGAAGTGAAATGAGTGTGGTCTGTAATGTTCCCAGCTGTGACCAGTTGCAAGCTCACATTAATAGGTACTCAGAGGTTACACAGGCTCCTGTGCTATGAATATGAATATGCATGGGCCCTGGGTCAAACTGATGTGTTAGACAGTCAATTGCCTTTATATAGTTTCTTCATGTTCACGAGCTACTCTCTGCCCTGGAACAACTTTCTAGTTCTTTTCTCAACTCTGACTATATCTTTTCAAACAATATTTTTTAGTCCACCTCCATGTTAACTGTCAAGCTCAAGCAAAAATTACTAAAGTCATAGACCCCTAGGAACAAACCTTAAACAGACTTCCTAGCTTCTCACCACTCTAAAATTCCTTTTCCCACCCACTTTATTCCTACTTCTGGTTCTTGTTTATTTAACATTTTGTCCTGCCTATCTTACTTTCTTTCAGAGACCAAGTTGCAGGTGTGACCATAATTCCACCCTGCAGGGGTGTAGCTTCACAAGTGGTGAAGCAGGTCTGTAGGTGTCCCTCTGTCTCCCTCTCTATTTCCCCCTTCTCTTTCTCAATTTCTCTCTGTCCTAGCCAATAAAAATGAAAAATGGCCTCCAGGAATAGTGGATTTGTAGTGCTGACACCGAGCCCCAGAGATAACCCTGGAGGCAATAAATAAATAAATAAATACAATAGAGAGAAGTAGGGCAAACTAGAGAGAGAAAGAGAGAGAGAGAGAGAGAGAGACCTTCACTCTGCTTCACCTCTCCTGTAGCATCTCCCCTGCAGATGAGGACTCGAACCTGGGTCCTTAGGCAAGGTAACTTGTGTGCACTTCACCAGTTGTGCCATCGCCCAATCTCCCGTTTGTTTTGTTGTTGTTGTTGTTTTGTTTTGTTTTTTAACCTCAGTCATATTTCAGTAAAAATCAATAGTATTGACTAAGAACAGTATTGACTCACTGAGGAAAAAATATTTTAAGGAAATGAGAGAAGATGCCCCTCATTTATGGCACTGAAAATCACCACCTCATGCAGAAACCACCAGAACAGCTATTACAATTCAGGCTCCATATACAGACAATACCTGTCCAAAGTTTATGTTGAGGCAGTTAAACCTCTTTATAACAATTCATCTCCCCAGAATTTAAGACTGGGTGATCATTAGTAAAAGTATCTATTATTCCTGGCAGTTTTCCCTTTCACCATATTAAAAAAAAAAAAAAAAGGAATCTTCACTCTCTGGGGCCCAACCCCAATTTTTTTATATAAAATAGAATGAAAGCTATATCTATACGTCATGATACTTGAATCTGGTTTCGTTCATGTGTATGCAACATGCCGCAAATTAATTAGCGTCTAATTTAGGATGTGTAAATATTAGTCTTCTAGAAAGTACATACTAATTGCTGGTCTGTGTAGGTGTCATTAGAACCTCATCAACGGATTTTAAAGACAAACAGATTTATATAGTGACTGAAGCTATTTTTTACTGTTTGGCTGGCCAGTTGATTAACAGTGGCCCTGAGCAACCATGCAAATTGTTAAGGAAATAATCTGAACAAAACTAGCACTGGTTTGAAATATATTCTTGTAGAGATGTTAGAGAGTGAAAGTGAGAACGTATATAGGCACTGTTGTAATTTCCTTACAAGTGCTAATTCAGTCAATTCTCAGAACACTGTTATGATGCAGATACCATTAGCATATCTATTTTAAGCATGAGAAAACTGAAGTAAACGGAAGTTAATTGAATGAAATAAAGTTAAATGATAAGTAAGTAAAAGAATTGCGATTTAAACTGAGAGAGCCTGACTTGAGTTCAGACTTTCCACAACTATGCTTTCCTGCCACTGAACAATTTAATAGTCAATACCACCCAGCCGCTAGATGAACCTGCTTACATAACACTCCTCGGGGAAAGAATGTAATGCAAATAACATATGCAAAATGAGAGGGAGAGGGATTGGAATGTAGGCAGAGGTAACAGGCAAACTAAGAAAACTAATGACAACATGCATGGAATATTTGGGAAGGAGGTGAAAAAAATAATCTATAGTTTGTGACTGTATGATTATTATTATATTATATATAACTTTTTGCAGGAAATATAACTGCTCAAAATAATAATTACATCTCAGAGTAATTCATATGTAGTCAAAACATTATTTGACTAAATTATTTTATAGTATATTAAGCAAACTTTGATTGTAAGAATTCACATAGGTTTACAGAGAATGTAATTGACTTTAAGTCAAACTCAACTCACTAGACAAGGTTATTACAAATAGTATAAATGCCCTAGCCTTCCTTCTGCATATTAAGTTTAGATGTGTAATTACTAATACACATTTTTCAACTCACAATCTTGGAGCCCGGAACTTGTTTCTGTGTATGTACCACCACTGCTCTTAAGTTAATTCAGAGAAAGCTAGAGAAAGAGAGAGGGGGGGAAAGGGAGAGGGAGAGAAAGAGAGAGGGAGGAAAGGAGGGAGGGAGGGAGGGAGGGAGGGAGGGAGGGAGGGGAGAAAGAGAGAGAGAGAGAGAGAAAGGTGGATCCAAGTTATTGTCTGGGGAGATGATATCATGGCTGGAAAAGGAGCAGAAAGCTGAATCAGGGAAGAGAGTACCTCCCTAATATGGGAAAGGGGTAAAAATACTGTTGACTGTAAACCCCATAAATTTTATTTGGTCTGGAGACCATATTCAGCTTAGGAGCCTATGTGGCCATATATCATAATTTCTGTACTATTTTGGCTTTAGGTAGATTGTCCCATGAATGGATCACTTTTTTTCACTATTCTGATAATGTCTAGAACCAACATTAGAATGACATATCTGTTTCCCTTATCTCATGAACAATTAATTAATGTATGTATCAACAGAATTTAAAGCATCAGCATGATGTCAACCTATAGTTTTGACTCCATTCAAGTTCACAAGTAGCTAAACAATAAACATAAACTGTCACTCTGCCTGGGAAGTCAAGGTGACTTTCTTCTTAGATTTTTATCAAGCTTTTTTCTTGGCCTGAGATATTAATGCAGAGCAGGAGATAGATAGATAGATAGATAGATAGATAGATAGATAGATAGATAGAGAGATAGATAGAGAGATAGGGAGAGAGAGAAAGTTTCTAGCCATGTACTCAGCCCATGTTTGAGCTCAGACCCACATGGGAGTGCCATGATAGCACTGGAGAATATCAGACAGTATATATCCACCTGCATATCAGATTTCAGGCTCAGGGAAAAAAAAACAAAAAACTAGTATAGCCACAGGCCCTTTGGAATATAACTAAAATATGCCTACTAGCTATCTACAAAATGGAGAACCCCCCCAACTCTTCATCTGCACTATTCCAGCCTTTACGTCCATGATTGATCAACAATTTGTTTGACTTTGTATGTTAACTCTCTTTTCAGCCACCAGGTTCCAGATGCTAGCATGATGCCGACCAGACTTCCCTGGACAGACGACCCCACCAACGTGTCCTGGAGCTCTGCTTCCCCAGAGCCCTTCCCCACTAGGGAAAGAGAGAGACAGACTGGGAGTATGGATCGACCTGTCAACACCCATATTCAGTGGGGAAGCAATTACAGAAGCCAGACCTTCCACCTTCTGCATCCCACAATGACCTTGTGTCCATGCTCCCAGAGGTTTAAAGAAAAGGAAAGCTATCAGGGAAAGAGATGGGCTATGGAGAGCTGGTGGTGGGAATTGTGTGGAGTTGTACCCCTCTTATCCTATGGTTTTGTCAATGATTCCTTTTTATAAATAGTAAATTAAATAAATAATTAATTATGATGCAAACTGTTGGATATAATTCAGCTTAAATCTCTCAAATGTCTGGAAGTATTGAAAGCAACTAATTAGTTGGCCTTGTTTAATGTTTTAAAGAACATTACAGTGCAAGATACCTGGGAAGACACACTTTCTCCTTCTGGAACATAACTGTGCATATTTCCCACTGTAAATAGGTCAGATTTCTTAATATCTGAATCACTCTTCTGTAACAAATCTTATTGTGTTTACAGGATTCTCTGCAGCGACTGTGTGAACAGAGAACTAGGAAACCAGGACAAAAATAATTGAACTGGTTTCTATTATTGCTGCAAGTAATTAACATCATTCATCTCAAATCCTGTGTTCTTATGACTCATGCCAACTCCTAGGAAATTAAGGCAGAGTAACATGTAAATATATATATGGAAAGAGAGAGAGAGAGGGAGTAAAATTTCACTTAAAACCTTCAGATTTTTTACACCAAGTTGCAAGCAAATGTAAATTTGTTTGATTTTTTTCTAAGTATTTTTGATAGTGTACATCTAATGTAAACTTTGCAGCAAATTTGGCTTGCTTGCTGCTAAGATGTGAAAGCTTTATAGTTTTTTTTAATCACATGTCTGTTATTTCATAATAAAAGGTCTCAACTCTTGGTTGTAAGAACACAGATCTCCTCTGCCCCCTGGGCATGTGTGAGATAGAACTTCCTTAGAATTGTTCTTTTCTTAGCCTTGTAGAAATCCCTACATGAAGACTTAAAAAGTCAGAAGGTGGGACAATGGAATGAATACCTGGTTAAGATGACACTTTATCTTGCACAAGGACCCAGGTTCAGCCCTGCTCTACACTTGCAGAGGTGACCCTTCACAAGTCTTGAAGCAGGTTTGCGGATATCTTTCCTTCTCCCTCTCTATCACTCCCTCCCTGCTCAATTTCTCTCTGTCTTATCAAATTAAAGAAAAAGAAAAAGAATAAATGGCCACTGGGAGCAGTGGATTTGTCAAACAGGCAACAAAACCTACCTAACCCTAGTGGCAAAAAAAAAAAAAAAATTAAAAGGTCTGCGTTGACAGGTGTTATCTCTCAGCACGTCAATCCTACTACTAAGCCCTTATTATGTAAACCTTTATTAAGTCTCTAACTACTGTGTCAAGCACTGGAGTTGAAAATTATCAACATGATCTGTGAGTGGCAACCAGAGGGGGTGGAAGAAAAAGAAGATTAGGAGGAGGAGAAAAAGAAGGAGGAAGAAGAGGAGGAGAAGGAGGAGAGAAGCAAATAAGAAGAAAAGAAGAATAAGAAAGGATAGCAGATCAGCTGCCCAGGTCCCTGGAGCTCTGCTGATAATGACAATTGCTCCTATGTTGTAATTTTCTTACTTCTTTTCTTTTTTGCTTTTTAACAAAGTTAACGGTTTATGGTACATGAGTACAATTTCTCACTAAGGTAGTTGTCTGCAAAATACTCTCATCCACAATTTAGGTCCATTATCATACACCAGGAACTGAAATCCCTCTCAACCCCCTCACTGTCCTCCTTACCTAGAGTCCTTTAAAACTCTAGTCAGCCAAATCTGTACAGACAGACAGACTTACACATCAATCTATATTTTTAACAACAAATTACTTAAGTTCATATGACTTGTCCACTTGGTGGTTAAAGTAGTTACCAAAATGTCCTGAAACTTTACTTCTCCAGAGCCCTACCCCACTAGGATAAGATAGAAATAGAGTCAGGGTATGGATCCACCTGCCAATACCCATGTCTAGGAGAGAAGCAATTACAGAGACCAAAACTACCACCTTCTACACCCCAAAAGTATTTTGGTCCATATTCCCAGAGGGGGAGGAAGGTTAGGGGGAGATGACCAGAGGGCTGTGAAGTCTCATTCCATCAGGACCTACAGGGAGAAGATGGGGAAAGGAAGCACATTTAGAAAGGGAGAGAAGACTGGATCATAGACAAAATGGGCCCATATATATATATATATATATATATATATATATATATACACATATATTTACATATATATATATATACAGTTATAGAAATCATAGTCAACACATATCTGTGACCTTGGGACAACTACTGCAGCTTCCAACAGAGGCGAAAGGGACACAGAACTCTGATGGTAAGAACAGTATGGAGTTAATTATACCCCTGTTATCTCATAAATTTATAAATCAATAATTAAAAATGCAAAAAAATGGCCCCCACATCCTGACCCTAACACCATGCAATTATCTTGGTTCTGGACTCAAATAATTATTCCTGTTCTCAAACTAACATTTTCCTGATTATCTAGAAGCCTGATGATTTCTCTCTGGTTGACAATTCTACTTCTCTAACATGCTGCCCAGAAAATGGTAAATGGTGTGATGTCTTTGAGCTTCTTTTTACCCCAGTGAAGCAAGGCTTCTAGTACACATTTGGCCACTCCCCCTTGCATGGTCACACAGATATTTCCACCAGGCAGGAAGCCATGGTCAATGGGACTCATTGTGTTTGCTTTCTTTCAGGACCAAAATCATGAACTTGATTATTCTCCATGTATCAAGCCTATGTTTCATATATTTTCTAGATGTTTATAGCAGGGGGAACCCACCCCCCCACACACACACAGCTAAATCTCTAAATACTAGCTTCTCCTATGTACTTGAGAAGGGGTTTTTTTTTTGGAGGGGTGACAGGGGCATTATAATAGTTTATAGCTGTTTACACATGTTACATGTGGACACATATACTTGAAAAGATTTTGAGAGATGCAGCCATTTTCCTCTTAAATCTCTCCTCCAATTACTGGCCTATATTTTCCATATAGAATCAGTGTTCTCCAATGCCACTTGGATAACTTTCCTTCCTACAAGTAAATAATAGATACAACACCCAACATTTCAACCATACCAGTTTTTCTCTTGCTGTATGTTTAAAATGACAACTTATCACTTATGTTAAATAGCTATATGTTGTTTTAAATATAAGTAAATTGTCCTTCTGAAACTAATATTTTGCTATAGTTCTATGTACAGTTCACATTCTATACCCCACCAGTAATTCCTTTATTTTCTTAATCCAAAAAGAAGGAGTACAAATTTAATTTAATGCTCTGTTCAATTTAGACACACTCTATTGAATCTCACATTTAATTTTCACAGAAGTAGTACTAAAGCATATGTTTTCATTCATTTACCAAACACCCTCTCAGAATCCATGACACAGTACTGTCTATACATCATTAGGGGGGTAGTAGAACATCTGATTTCATAGGTAGAATGCAAATAGAATTCATATATATTCTTCTTTTCAATTATAAAGAGGAAATATACCTCATTTGACTACAAAAACTTCTAATTCAATCCAAGGAAAGCACTAACCAGAAATTTAATCCTGCTTAGCAGGAGAATAATAGTGAACTTTTATACTATAAAACTTTACACACACACACACACACACACACACACACACAATGTGTGTTTAAATGGAAATACTATGTCAGACTCTATCATTATCAAAAGTCACTCGAGATTATCCTGTTGAAAATTATATCATTTTTCATAGCTCTGTCTTTCTTGAACCAAAATCTAAGTTTAAAATACATTCATTTCAGCTAGGTTGTGACAAGGGACTATCACCAATGTAAGCTGACAACTCAAATATTTTTCCACACATCAAATAATACGCCTGAGGAGAACAAAAGTCATGCTAACTATATATAAGAATGGTTTTATAAGCAACTACAGTTTAAAGAAAAATAGAAATATTATATTAAATTCAAAAAAGCTAAATCAATGCGACTAGTGAATTAAATTCCTGAAAGACCATTTCTGCATAAAACAAAGTAATGTGAACACACTACCCATTACTTCATCCAGCTGCATAATGCCATTTCTAATGAAAGGTTATATGTATCTCATTTGCTTTGTAGTTTGGAGATGCTCTTCCTAATGATTTGGGACTATTGCAGATGGTAGTTCCAAGCTTCTCTCTTAGTCTCTCCTCTTCTGCTCATAGATATCATTACTTTTCTGTAGCTGAGTTTGACACATTTTGTAACCAAGGTGAACAAAGTGTGCTCCCTTTTTCCAATAAAAGTTTCCATATCAAAAACAGAAAATGTATAAGTGTATAAGTTTCCATATTAAAAACAGAAAATGTATAAGACAAATAAGGAAAAAAGTTAAGCTGGTTTCCAGCTATTACTGCTCTGGAATCTCTTTTCAGCTGAAACCCCTTTTGATGGCTGCACAATACTTGACATGATGCCCTAGTTTCCCCCCAGCAGTAGAATTTATTTCTACCATATTCCCATTTCTCCTTGCAGACTTACATACTCATCACTTCATCGACATATTGGATGCAGAGATGCAAAAATTCTCAGCACACACAAACACACACACCGTCCACACACACACATAACCTATAGGGTGAAATATAAAATTAAAATGATATTTACTCAATCACTTTAGAATTCACTACCAGAGCTAGAACCCAATATCCTCTGGCCAACCTGAGTGTGCTTCTGGGAAGAAAAACTAGAAATTTAAGATTGCTTGGTGACAGCAGAAAAAGACAACGAAGTAGTATATGCAAGTAAAATATTCAATGACATCAGAAAACTAAAGCTTCCCTCTTTCCAACTGCACCAGCTTCATGCTTTCTGACCAGAACATTTTTCTGTCAATTTCAGCATGATATTTCCATTTTAATTTTCTCAACATATTTCTTGATTTCCCTCTTTGATTTATTCAAAAAGTATTACTTAGTCACCACATATTTACCAGTTTTCATTTTTTATCTGATTTATAGTCCCATACCATTTTGACAGAAAATAGTCCTGGTATTATTTAATATATTTAAATTGATTAAGGTTTGGTTTATGACTGAAAGGAGTATTGATCTTCGGGTAATGTCCCATGTGTACTTGAAAAGAATATGTATTCTGTTGTTATTAGGTGGACTGTTCTTTATATGTCTTTTAGATCTATCAGGTTGAACATATAGTTTAAGTCTACTGTTTCCTGATTGATTTTCTGCCTTGGTGATCTATCTATTGTTGAAATGGAGTATTGAGGTTCCTTGCTTTTATTTTACTGCTATTTCTTCCAGCAAATGTTAAATACTTGCTTTATTGAAGGTACTCCAACACACAGAACTATTATTCACAGTTGTAATGTCCTCTTGATGAATTGACACCTTTATGATTTAATAATTACTTTCTTGGTCTCCTACGAAAGGTATTTGGTCTAAGTCTGTTTTGTCTACTACAACTATAAACAATATTTAAGGATTACACCAGACAGCTCGAAGAAGAATGTCAAAGTGACTAATACCTAAATTAAAAAACAAGAATGATTGCAAACAAGCAATACAATTATATACCTCAAGGAACTAGAAGAAGTAGAACATTTTTAAATCCAACTTTGACAGAAGGAAGGAAATAACTAAGAATATAGTAGAAAGAAACTAACTAGAAATGGAAAAAAACAATAGGAAAGATCCATAAAACTAAGAGCTGCATTTCATATATATATATATAAACTAACATAAATAGGAACAAGGAGCACTCAGAATTAAAAATGAAAGAATAAACATTATAATAAATACCACAGAAAGTTCTGTGGTATTATAATAAATACCATAGAAATTTATAGATGCTTAATAAATCACTATTAGTAGTATTTTTGATGAATCACTGAAATCTTGCTCTATATTAAAGAATAGTATTTTAAAATAGAAATAATACAAGTTATTTACATGCAACATCTAAGAATGTATGATAATAAATATTAAATAAAATTAACCACTTTATCGGTTATCTACTGCTCTATAGCAAAAGCAACAAAACATATAGGCTGAAGATAAGTTCTGCTGACTAAGTCACTAGCCTCAACAATTCGTGTGAGGCTCAAAGGGGAGAAGAGATGCTCTGCTGGTGTCACCTGGGTTCACGCCTACCGATACAGTCACAGAGTAGCTAATTGCAGCTGGACTGTCTAAAATGGCATCAAGTCGTTGTCTGAAATGTATTGCTAATGTTGGGTTAAACCTCTTTCTGATAGACTTCCATCTTCAAGTTAACTAGCCTGACAACTTCTCATAGTGCTGACAATGCCTCCTTCCCCCCAAAATAGAGTAGAATCCACAAGGTCTCTTGGTATGCAGACTTAGAAATGCTAAATATCTAATGGGCAGGGTGATGGTGCCCTCGCTTAAGTGCACATCTTATATGCAGGGAACCGGGTTCAAATCCTGCTCCCTACGTTAGGGAGGAAAGCTTTACGAGTGGTGAAGCAGGTCTGCAGGTGTTTCTTTTTATCTCGTCATTTCTACCTCCCTCTCGCATCTCAATTTCTCTCTCTCTAATGTAGCTTTTAAAAAAAACAAAAAGAAAGAAAAGGAAAGGAAAGAAAAGAAAAGAAAGGGAAAGAAAAGAGAAGAATAGAAAAGAAAGGGAAAATGGCCACAAGGAACAGAGACTTCACAGGCCTGCACCGAGTGCAGCAATAACCCTAGGAGCATTTAAAAAAGAAGCACTAAATACCTCTCCTTGAATGCATTGAAAAAAAAGCCAATTGTGAAGACAGTGAAGAAAGAGACTCTATTACTTGATGGGAAACAAGTCAAAGTTCTTGACAACAGGGTATTATAAAGAGGGAGGAGGAAGTAGTGGCCATTTTTACAATATCAATCTCACAAATTCCAATAATATATAAAAGAACATTTTAACAGTACCTTTCAGTCTAGTTACAAATCTTTAAAAGTACCTTTCAATCTAGTTACAAATTTTATTCCATCCTATGTTAATCACATTTTTATATGATTGGAATAACTTTGAATTCTTTGTATGCTCCAAATGTTCAACATTAAAATCAACCTATTTATGCCTTATATTAAGTTCATCACTAATCACTAATGATCCATTTCTGTCTTTCACTATACCATTGCCATCTTTTACCTGATTTACCTACACCTCATCTCTTAACCTTTTTAGTAACATCAATATGTCTTCTAGTTTAAAAGTTAATTTTATGTAATTCATCTGGTTGATTTCTCAGTTTACATAAATGAGTAAAATCATATTCACATTAAGTATGTTTTCTATTCATGTTGTTGATAATGACAAGATCTCATAAGTGTATAGATATATAATATTCCATCATTCATTAAAATTAAGATAGATTACCTAGTTCTTTCTCCCTAGATACTTTATTTATTTTTATTTATTTTGGGGGGGAATTAATGTTTTACATTTGACAGTAAATACAATAGTTTGTACATGCATAACATTTCCCAGTTTTCCATATAACAATACAACCCCCACTAGATCCTCTGCCATCCTTCTTGGATCTGTATTTTCCCCACCCACCCACCCCAGAGTCTTTTACTTTGGTGCAATACGCAAACTCCAGTTCAGGTTCTACTTGTGTTTTCTCTTCTGATCTTGTTTTTCAACTTCTGCCTGAGAGTGAGATCATCCCATATTCATTTTTATGTCTCTAATTTCACTTAACATGTATTTTTCAAGGTCCATCCAAGATTGGCTGATAAGGGTGAAGTTGCCATTTTTTATAGCTGAGTAGTATTCCATTCTGTATATATACCACAACTTGATCAGCCACTCATCTGTTGCTGGGTTGCTTCCAGGTTTTGGCTATTACAAATTGTGCTGCCAAGAACATATGTGTACACAGATCTTTTTGTATGGGTGTGCTGGGTTCCTTAGGATATATCCCCAGGAGAGGAATTGCAGGGTCATAGGGTAGGTCCATTTCTAGCCTTCTGAGAGTTCTCCAGACTGTTCTCCACAGAGGTTGGACCAATTGACATTCCCATCAGCAGTGCAGGACGGTTCCTTTGACCCCACAACCTCTCCAGCATTTGCTACTGTTACCTTTTGTGATGTATGACATTCTCACAGGAGTGAAGTAGTATCTCATTGTTGTCTTTATTTGCATTTCTCTGACAATCAGAGACTTGGGGCATTTTTTCATGTGTTTCTCGGCCTTTTGGATCTCTTCTGTGGAGAATATTCTGTCCATGTCCTCCCCCCATTTTTGGATGGGGTTATTTGTTTTCTTGTTGTTGAGTTTGGCAAGCTCTTTATATATATTGGTTATTAAACTCTTATCTGATGTATGACATGTAAAGATCTTCTCCCATTCTGTGAGGGGTCTCTTGGCTTGGGTAGTGGTTTCTTTTGCTGTGCAGAAGCTTTTCAATTTGATGTAGTCCCATAGGTTTGATTTCTTCCTTTATTTCCTCTTTTACTCAGTAGTTGTTAAGGAGTGTACTCTTGAGCTTCTACATTTTGGGACTATTACTAATAATCTTTTGTTGACTGTGAAATGTTAGTTTAATTCCACTGTGGTCTGAGAAGATGCGTGGACGATTTCAATGCTCTTGAATTTGCTGATGCTGTCTTTGTGGCCTAACATATGTTCTATCCTTGAGAATGACCCATGTGGACTTGAGTAGAATGTGTATTCCAGTTTCTTGGGATGAATGACTCTGAAAATGTCCAATAGTTCTAGTTTATCTGTCTCCTCATTTAGCTCCTTCATGTCTTTATTGATTTTCTGCCTGGATGATGTGTCAAGTTGAGACAGTGGGGTGATGAAGTCCCCTACTATGACTGTGTTGCTGTTAATAGATTGCTGTAGCTCTTTCAGTAGATGTTTGATGTATTTAGATGGCTTCTCATTGGGTGCACAGATATTAATAATTGTGAAGTGCTCTTGATTGACTGATCCTATGAGCATTAAGTAGTGTCCATCCCTATTTTTTTAATTTTATTTATTTTAAAGTCTATCATGTCAGATATAAGAATAGCTGTTCCTGTCCTTTTTTGTGGGCTATTGGCCTGTATGATTGTTTTCTATCCTTTCACTGTGAGTCTGTGTTTGTCTTGTTGAGTTAGGTGGGCTTCCTGTAGACAGCATATTGTTGGGTTGTGTTTTCTGATCCATCTTCCTACTCTGTGCCTTTTAATAGGTGAATTCAGGTCATTGACATTTATTGATATAAAAGATTGAAGATATTTTAATGCCATTCTTATAATAGAGTTTTAGTGTTCTGATACATGACCTATTTATGGTGGTCTGAGCACGTATAGGAGACCTTTCAGAACTTCTTTCAGGGTAGGCTTGGTGATAGTTCATTCCTTCAACTGTTGCTTGTCTGAGAAGGTTTTTATGCCTCTATCTAGTCTGAATGACAGTCTAGCAGGATACAGTAGTCTTGGGCACTGGATAGATATCTTGCCGTTCTCTTCTGGCCTGTATTGTTTGTGTTCTCCCTAGATATTTATCTTCTAATATTAGTAGAATCCTTTTAGATTTATGGTCTAACCCATAATCCCACTGCTATAATAGGTAATGAGCAGTCAAGGAAAACAATCATCAGTTAAAAAGACTTCGTGCTGTAAAGACCCGTTTTAGGCAGATTAAATTTCAGATTTAAAAATATAGGAAGGAGCAGCATAACATCTCAGACTGGGAAAAATACAAGGAAGATGGCTCAGGAGATTGTTAAAGGAGTCACATAGAAACAAGATTTCAAAAGGTCATAGTAAAATATGGGGCTATGTAAGGAAAAAAACATCAGAATACAGAGAAAAAAGAGGGGAAAAAAGACATGAGAAACAGTTTACGTAGAAATGTGTGAATAAAATAAAAATAACTTTGATAATGTGCAAGTGTTTAAGAATGTCTGGGCACACTCACATGAAGATATATAAGTGAGAAAATTTCATTTTAGTTAGGTGGAAGGAAATACAAGAGGATGGTGATAAGAAATGCAGGCTGGAAACTTGAAACTTGATTCTAGCCTCAAGTTCTCCAGAACTTAATCACACCATTCATGTGTTTATCCACATATTCACTATGGCAAGCTTTTTTTTTTTTTTTTATCATTTCTTAGATTTTATTTTATTCTTATTATTATCTTTACTTATTGGATAGAGACAGCCAGAAAACAAGAGGGAAGGGGGTGATACGGAGCAACCCTGCTCCACCACTTGTGAAACTTTCCCCCTGCAGGTGGGGACCGGAGGCTTGAGCCTGGGTCCTTGCGCACTGTAACATGTGCATTCACCCAGGTGCGCCACCACCCGGCACTGCATTTCTTAGATTTTTTTATGTGTCAAGCAGTAAACCATTGACTTGACACCAGTCGAATAACAGAAAACTTTTAATAGTATTTGCATTAAGAAACAGAAGTTAACTACCACACCCTGGTCTCTGGCAAGGGTCAGCAGAAAATGTGAAATAGATGGGAAACTACAAAGAGAAATCTTAGAGGTGGACATGTTCTGCAGCTAAGAAAAAGCCAATGAACTTGCTTGTAAGACACTTTACCTGGGAGAGAGTGTATTTGCACACCTGGTCCCTTCTACACTGTTCTCTCTCCTCTCTCTCTCTCTCGTTTTATTTATAAAAAAGGAAACTGTGATCAGTTTCCTTCCTTTCTTTTTTTTTTCTGGAAGACATATATATTTGGTTATATTTAAGCAAACTCTTACTTTCTGAATTTACTTATGCCTTTAATCTCTGCAGTTATAGAAATGCAATTTAATCCATATTTTAATGTGAATTAAGGCAATTGTTATGGTTTTCAATTCCTCAGAATTCAAAAAAGTGTTTTTCCATGGTTTTAATCAGTTTTTGCTAAGATTGAGAGCTTCACAAAGATCACAAAGAAAAAAAATTGGTGGTTTCATTAATCAAGTAGAGATTAAATTCTACTTAAATAAAAATTTCGGATAATTTTCCATGTAGTTGAGGTTTGTACACTTACATGAAGGTATCTAGAATCTAAAATGATCACATGCATGTTTGGTGAAATAAATCAGGAAGGTAAAGACAACTACTTGATGATTTCATTATATGTGGAATATAAAGAACTGGAACATATGAATTTGGGAAAACAGAAAAAGGCAGCCAGTCTCTAAGACCTTAAGAAAACTTGTTGTTTAACATTGGAGGCTGAGACCCAGAACTCTGGAGGTAGGAATTGCATAGAACTGCTATCTTTTAAAAATTTTTATTAATGATTTAATATGGATTTACAAAATTATAACAGGGATATATACTTTTTATTTTTATTAGTTATTTAATACTGATTTACAAAATTACAAGATAATAGGGTACAACTCCACACCATTCCCATCACCAGAGTTCTGGATCCCCAGTCCCTCCATTGTAAGCTACAGCAGTTCTCCCAAGGTAGCAGATATGGGTTAACTGTTATTTCCTTTTTATTATTATTATTATTATTATAGATTTAATAATGATCAACAAGACCATAGGATAAGAGAGGTACAGTTCCACACAATTCTCACCTTAACTGTTATTTCTACAACTACCTGTCTATATTTGTAGATATTTGCCTTTCTTTTTGTCTAAGTTCCCATCTGCTCTTCTTTGTCAAGTCACATATACAACTATTACTATATCCAAATGTCCCTAGCTTTTTCCTCTTCTCTCTGTGGGTTTGATAAGGTTGGAGTTCAGAGGCCTCAGGTAATTTTCCCCTGTTATTTGTAATAATATATTTAGCACAAGAGCCTGTGTATCTCTGAATCCCTCTTGGTCTGAGCTCACAGTTCATGGGCATAGCTGGTAACATTGCAGGCTGCACTGCTGGCAAGGGGCAAGATGATTCAGCCTCTTCAGAGACTGGGGCAGTTCCTGCCATTACTGCTTTAGGGTAAGGGCAGGGTTAACAGGTTTATAATTACACATTCTTCCCACCACCAGAGTTCTGTGTCCCCATTGCCTCCACTGGAAACTAATTCTCCAGATATGGGTTGACTATTATTTCTATAACTACATATATATCTTTTTTGTGTGTGTGCTCCTGCCTTTTCTTCCTAAGTCCCACCTACTACTTCTGAGTGTCCTCCTAACCACACCTAAGCCCCCCCCCCCTTTTTTCTTCCTCTTCTCTTTCTGGGTCCTGATTGAATTGGAGAATTGGAGTTCAGAACCCTCTGGTCATCTTCTCCTAACATTTATCCCTCTGGGAGTATGAATCAAAAAATTGTATGATGTACAAAAAGCGGAAGGTTGGGCTTCTATAATTGCTTCTCCACTGGACATGGGCATTGACAAGTCGTTCCATAACCCCAGTCTATTTTTATCTTTTCCTCTTGGAGTAGGACTCTGGAGAAGTGAGGTGAGGTGAGGTTACACTGGTGGGGCCACCTGCCCAGGGAGTTCAGGATGAAATTATAGTAGCAGCCACAACTTGGTGACTGAAATGTAGTAAGAGATAAGGCAGGAAAAAAAATGTTTAATAAACAGGAACCAGGAAGTAGGAAGAGAACAGATGGAAATAGAGATTATTAGGGTGAACAGAAGCTAGGAAGTCTATTTAGGTATGTTCATAGGGGCCCATGACTGTGGTAATTTTTGCGGGAGCTTAATGGTTAACCTGCAGGTGGACTAAGAATATTGTCTGGGAAAATGGTGTCAGAGTTGAGAATAGGAGTAGAAAGCAGACTCAGGGCAGAAAGTAATTCCCAAGTTTAAAGAAAATATATAAATACAACTATTTACCATGTTGATCTGAGCTGGGGCCCACCCATATCTATTCATATTTAGCACAGGAACCTGTATAACCTCCAAGTCCCTGTCAGGCTGTGTTTGCAATCCATGGTCACAGCTTGAAACATAGGCTGCACTGATTTCAGGACAGTGTTCCTTGAGTGGCAGAGTAGGATGACCCACCCTCCCTCTGAAGAGTGGGGCAGACCTTAGCACTGCAAGTTCATAGTGAGGGTACAGTCCTAGAGAAGCCCATAAGAGGGCTTATAATGATGTTTCTTAAAGATGTGACTATTGATGGTGAAGAGAAGGCTCTATTAGAAGTCTAGGCCCATTAACTCTATGGAGAAATCTAATAATTCCCTGACTATGGGCTCCAGGTGATGCAGTGGCCTGGCAGTGACCAAGAAACCATCATTAAATGCGCCAGTATCTTGCATTTTTCCAGCTTTTGTAGTCTCTGTTTTATCTGGCAAACTTAGGCTTCCTCTCAGTTATTAAAGTGTTGAGCATCATTTATTGTATCCAACCTGGTATTAGGCTTATAGGGTTATTATTATTGCTATTATTATTACTTTCATTATATTATACTTGAAAGGACAGAGAGGAATTGAGAAGAGAAGCGAGATAACTACAGACCATCAACCCATTATTCCATAAGATTATTAAAAAAAGAAGAAGAAAAGGGAGTCGGGCAGTAGTGCAGTGGGTTAAACGCACATGGCACGAAGTGCAAAGGCCTGCATAAGGATCCCGGTTCGAGCCCCCGGCTCCCCACCTGCAGATGAGTCGCTTCACAGGCGGTGAAGCAGGTCTGCAGGGGTCTATCTTTCCTCCCTCTGTCTTCCCCTCCTCTCTCCATTTCTCTCTGTCCTATCCAACTATGACAACATCAATAACAACAACAATAATAACTACAACAATAAAACAAGGGCAACAAAAGGGAATAAATAAATATTTTTTTTAAAAGAATGATTATTTCTGGGTATGTTACTAATCTTAATTGTCAGTGGTATATTACATATATAAGGTCTTATTATTCCCTCTTCTTGGAAAGCAGAAAAACCTTATATTTTGTTCTGTCAACATATGCAAGAGGAAAATTATTTTTGAACTAAAGACTAATGGCAATATATAAATATAAGTAAATTAAATACCATTAGATGATAAGGTTGGGAAGTAGAGACTTCCACTAAGGTATTTTTTAAGAATTACAATTTACAAAATTAAAAACCAACATCATAAAACTTACTTCACACAATTATTTTGAATGCAGTTTTGTTTCTTTGATGACACAGAAGAAATTAATGATTTTTAAGGTGCCTCTGAGATATTTTGTAAACATCATTCATCATTGTACTTGTAAGATTGCAAAAGTGCCAGTTACCACAGTGTGCTCTGAATTGATTAAAAGGCAAAATAAAATCCACATAAATAAAAGTTTGCAATATTATAATTACTAATCAGTTTCCATGAATATTTAGAGACTTCCATGATACTGACATTAAGAACATACTCGTAGATAAGTTGTATTATATCCAAAATGCTGGTACCTCTCTAAAAGTAAAGCTATAGTTTCAGGATCATCCTATTTTGCTCAGATAATTGTCTTCTCTGGTTCATAAAGGTACAAAAAGGAAGTTGCTTCATTTCCTTTGTCAAAAGTCACTGTAATAATAACATCATTCAAGAATTAAATGCTCAGGCAAGGGATCCTATAAGAAGATGAAATCATTCTGTGAATTGTTTGATATTTCACAATGATTTGAATTTTTTTTACCAGTGAGTACATCCAAATGATCATAGGAAATCTCCAAGTTGTACAGACTTACAGACTTTCCCCTGGGGCAGTTCCACAATATCTGCCTATTACGTCTACTGCAGAATGAGAACTTGTACCAACTACTGAATTAAAGTCAAAGATACTTATGTGACTCACTAACACTTGCCTAATTTTAAAAGGAGAAAATTGTGCTTACAAAATATTTTAAGGAATAGAGTATAAATAATTTAAATGCAAAATTTGAAACTTAAAAAAAATATATATCAGAGATGCCACAGAAAAAAATCTAAAAATATTTACCCAGGCTTCAGAATATCATCAAATTTTTAAAGAGTCATAATAAACCTATAACCTAGCATGAATAATACTGACTTGTCTATTGATCTAGACACTGATTACTGAAAATTGCCAATATACTTTCCACAATTCAGTACTTTTAGTCAGACAACTATCTTTCTCCGCCACATATGACCAGCACTGTTGCCTATCTTTGAGTGATACTTTCTCTCCACCTTAAGATATCATGCAATCCCTCATTAAATTTCCTCAATTTACTATCTGTCACTACTAGAATATGATCATAAATAACATGTTTTGTCTCTCATGCCCACTACCCTTCCTGCACTTGGTTTTACTGTGGATGAAACCAAAGCAAGATTCCTAAGTATATGAAGGGGCCATATATCAAAATTCTCTCCGCAGACAAGAACTCTTCAAACTGCATTTTCCTCCTCTCAGAGAATCAGATTCAGTTCCTCACAGAAAGATAATTTTCTTCCTAATCTCTATGCTGGCATATTTGTTACAAAACTAATAATGTGGTCATTTAGATATCTTCTCAAATTTTCTGTTCACAGCATCTTATTCTAGTGATACAATAGCTATTTTGAGAGATCAGGTATATAGCTGAAAAGAAAGAATTTTTTCTGCCATCTGGGTTATTGGTGAGGCTAGGTGCCTGCTTGGCTTCACTAATCTAAGCAGTTAGTATTTATAAAGTTGGGGGGGAGAAGAAAGAGAAAGGAGGTAGAGAGACAGAGATATATCTGAAGTTCTGCTCCATAACTACGAAAACTTTCTTTTGCAGTTGAGAGCTAGAATATAAAGCCAGGTCCCTTAGTCATGATAACTTGAGTGCTTCACTGTCTCCCAGAAATGTGTCTTAAGAGTGATTGGCCAACATAGCTTATTAGGAGATGAAAATTAAAACTAAGATGAGTCATATGACTTCAAAGCAGTAAAGTGATGCTAGCCTACAGAAAACATTAAGTGCTGCTTTGGAGAGAAATAAATTTTGAGATGCTAATGCTGGGAATATAAACTGGTATCATTTCTATGAAACCACTGTGGGGCTATGGAAATACTGTTTGTTTTGTTTTTAGGGGGATGTCTTTTTATTCCTTTACTGGAGGGAAACATGGTTTACTGTCAACAGCAAAATACAGTTGTTTGTACATGTGTAATATTTCTCAGCTTTTCACATACCACTTCAACCACCTCTAGGTCCTGCTCTGCCATCATGTCCCAGGACCTGAACCACCTACCCCACACCCACCCCAAAGTCTTTCTCTGGGAACTCACCTCCCTGGGCTCAGGAAGGACCCTGTTAGGACCTTTAGATGGCTCCAGTCTCAGACCCTCCCAGGGGACATGGAGATAGAGTGCAATACACCAAACCTAGTCCAAGTTCTGCTTTATGTTTCCTTATTTTTCAGCTTCTCTCTGTTTTATTAGCAATTTGATACCAATAGACAAGATTGTGGGATAAGAGGGGCACAATTCACACAATTACTACCACCAAAATGCCGGAAATAGCATAGTGATTATGCAAACAACTTTCATATCTGATGCTCTGAGGGTCTAGGTTCAATCCGCAGCACCACCATAAGCCACAGCTAAGCAGTGTTCCTCCTCTTCCTCTTCCTCCTCCTCCTCCTCCTCCCCCCTTCTTCTTTCTTCTTCTTCTCCTCCGCCTCGTCCTTTTCTTCTCTCTCTCTCTCCCTCTTTGTGTGTATATATCTTTCTCTCTCATTAAAATAAATATTAAAAATAAAACTAGAAAGGAACAGTATAAGTATTTCTTTAAAAATAAAATTTAAATACCCCTATGCATTTATCCAAAGGATATGAATACACCAATTTGAGATGATATATGAACCCCAGTTTCTAACTGCAATAATCAAAACTGTAGCATCAACTTAAATACCTACTGACAGATGATTACATAAGGAGACTGCAGGATATGCAGCCAATGGAATATGATTCAGTCATCAAGAAGATGAGATGCTGACTTTGGAAAGAAGAAAGATGGAACTCAATGTGACTAGTATAAGTGAAATAAACAAGGGAACTGAAGACAATTACCTGATGACTTTACTAATATGTGAAATGTATGTAACTACACCAAATAAACTAACAAAAAGAGTAAAACTAACTCATAGACTTGTTGAAAATCATGGTGGCTACCAGAGGTAACAGAGGAACAGTGTGCGGGCTCTTTTTGGTATGATGATACTTTGGTAGTGGGAATGGTGAGTCTAACATACTATTTAGGTGTAAAGCAATTAAAAATTTTATGATATTTTAAATTCAGATTAAATCAATATTTTAATAATGCAGGACTCTTCAGAGCTATCCTCAAAAGCAAGCTTGTTCAATAAGCTAATGTAGTCTATAACAACGATATTTTAATAATAATATATTAACTTTATCAATTAAAAAATCAAATGACTAAAAGAGCTGTCCTAGCATGAAATTTGTGAAATGACAGAAAATCCTGATGTACCTTATTAAAGCAGGCAGAGTAGAACAGGACATACACTCTATGCTTTCATCACATTTTTTTAAACTAGAGTTTTAAATGCAGGTCATGTATGAAGAGTAAAAAGGAAATTCTGTAACAAGTTGCAAAGCCCATTAGCAGATTTTAGGAGCCGATATTAATTCCTGATCTCTCTGGCAAGATGACATTCACTGTAACATTCACATGAAAATCAGAACAGCAAAATGGTGGAAGAGTTCTGGATTTAAAAATCAGAAAAGCTGGCTCAGGCTCTAGTTGCTTGGCAAATGACCAACTCTCCTCCGTGAACTTCATCTTTAGACTTAGGAGAATGTCTTGCAAAGTCCTTGTGAACACCACATGAGGTTTGCTTATTGAACGTGCTCTGTGAAAGTTGAACATCATACTGATTATAAAATCATATCCATTTATTCGGAGTTGGGCAGAATAGGGTTTTGGCCCCAAGTCACATAGATCATTTCTCCAAAGTCTTGCTGTCCCCTGTAGATGCCAGCTGGCTTCACAAGCAGGGAGGCTAGCTTGTTAGCTGGCACCCTGCAGTGCATAAACAAGTCTCACAGAGTCCCTTTTCTACTCAGACTGGCTGTGGGGACAGCAGAGGGGCCTGGGAAGTAGCCTTCCCTGTTTCCTTGCTGCCTTTTCTCTAACACAAGACTCACAGAGCAGAAATCATTGCACTGCCTGACTTTCCCTGCAAAGGAAACTATGTTTATTTTCTTCTTCATACACCAGTCACAGGCTTCTCTTTTATTAACCTGACTATAGAAAATGGTGAAAGGGAGTGGAGGTATTTGAAGAGGAGTTAACTTTAATTACAAGTTTTAAAGCTTCCTTAACCAGGTATATTGCATCTGGTCCTGCCACCTTTGTCATTTGGATCATTTAAAAATGATTAATACTCAATCTAGACAGGGCCACGCAAATACATTCCTCAACCTAATTGCCTCCTATGTCTTGCTAACCTGCATCCTGTCAGTCAACCCATGCAATCCATACTGTGTGGACTGTGAGACTCTATTTAGGACAAATGCAATCTTTTTAGCAAGAAAGGTCAAAGTAGTTCACTTGCCTTATTTTAATCAAAATCAAGTATGTATGACAAGCTGAGGCAAATCATTGCTGCTCAGGGGGTTGATGAAATACGTTTCTTCTCACCTCAAATTGTTTGTTTTTTCTGTTCATTAGGAAGCTCTCAGGAACATGGAATATACACTTGATGTGCTTTACTAGAAGCAGGAAATTAATGCTTAACATTTCTTCAAGGTTGAATAAAACAAATTTATACAGTACTCTCCCCACACTCCTTCTGCTCCTGTTCCCTGCCCCAAAATGCATTTAATTTACCAGAGTACCCTACTGAGAATACTTAACAAGAAAAACTACCTGAGAGCATGAATTAAAATTCCACTATTCAAAGCTATGACACAAAGCCTCCCCAAAAGAGTGACACCTAAACCTTTTGTGTGAAAAAGTGTTATCAACAGGATATCCTTATGAAACACAGAGTACAAAGAAACAGGGATTGCATGATAATGGCCTTAGAATCAGAGTTAATGAAAATAGATAGCATTACCACTAAAAAAGATCCCAAACTGGGCACTGAACATAATATTTACTTTCCTGTGTATTACTTCTCTCATCTGCAAACTAGGTGGAAAATATTCAGCACTCACATAGCTTCACTTAGAAAACTGGTTATTACGAATTCTAGAAACAAAGGTTATTCAGCTCACTGAAAAAAAAATTCCAAACATTTAGGATGAAAATATTGCCTTATGAAAACACTAAATCCAAAGAAAAGATATCCAGAAATCACCCCCACTCACTGTTGCAGCAAAATCAATAAAATAGCTAGACATAAACCTGGCCAAAGAAGTAAAAGACTTGTATACTGAAAATTATGAGTTACTGATCAAGGAAATAGAAAATGATACAAAGAAATGGAAAGCCATCCCATGCTCATGGATTGGAAGAATAAATAGCATCAAAATGAATATTCTCCCAGAGCCATATACAAATTTAATGCAGTACCTATCAAAGTTCCACCAAGCTTCTTTAAGAAAATAGAACAAAAAATTCAGTCATTTATCTGGAACCAGAAAACACATAGAATCGCCAAAACAATCTTGAGGAAAAGAAACAGAAATGGAGGCATCGCACTCGCAGATCTCAAACTATATTATAAGGTCATCATCATTAAAACAGCCTGGTAGTAGAACAAAAATAGGCACAAAGACCAGTGGAATAGAATTGAAAGCCCAGAACTAAACCCCCACACCTATGGACATCTACTCTTTGATAAGGGGGCCCAAAGTATGAAATGAAGGAAGGAGGCCCTCTTCAATAAATGGTGCTGGGAAAACTGGATTGGAAACATGCAGAAGAATGAAACTGAACCACTTTATCTCACCAGAAATAAAAGTCAACTCCAAATGGATCAAGGACCTGGATGTTAGACCAAACTATCAAATACTTAGAGGAAAACATTGGTGGAACACTTTCTCACCTAAACCTCAAGGGCATCTTTGATGATACAAACCCAATTGCAAGAAAACTAAAACAAAAGTAAATCAATGGGACTACATCAAATTAAAAAACTTCTGCACAGCCAAAGAAACCATCACCCAAAGAGACCCCTCACAGAATAGGAAATCTTCACATGCCATACATCAGACAAGAGACCAATAACCAAAAATACAAAGAGCTCAGCAAACAGAAAGGGAACTCAAAGCAGGATTTGACTAAGTTTGGAGTAGGGCACCAAAGAAAAATCTCTGGGCTGAGGGTGAGGGCAGATGGTCTGCTTCACTGGAGTGGGGGTGGAGGATGGGACACAGTCTTTTGGTGGTGGGGATGGTGTTTATGTACTCTCCTATTAACTTTTAGTCATATAAATCACTACTTAATTAATATGAGAGGGGAAAATTGATTGAATATTTCAAACTTCCTAATGCACATAGGCTGAGTCTTTGAAATGTTAACTCTCCTAAAAGGTTAGACCAGGGAGAACAGAAGCAACTAGTGGTGTTACTCTATAAGACACAACTATATAAAATAATGTCAAATGACTAAATTATGGTGATGTTGTGTATGATACAGCAAATCCTAACAATGGGATTTTCAAAGTTAACCCAATTGCAAATTATTTGATTATAACAATAACTATCTACTGCCTTCTTAAACCCTAAGATAGCAGGAATCTTCCACTTCCTCTGTAGAGCCAGTATTTCCCCCAGTCCTGGAACCTCTAGGGTGGGACTCACTTTCCTGTATGCTTCTCTCAATTCATACCAAATGATATTGCATCTGCTGATCCCAACCTAATGAATGCAATGAGAACCACATCAGCATGCTTCACTTCAGACTGTGTCCAGAGACGTCAGGTGTGGAATGTCAACCCTTCAGCCTCATTACTCAGGTAAGACCTTTCCTTTTATAGGATTCTCTAATTCCATTTCAGGTAGTCCACTTCCTAACAAAGTCTCAGGAGATAGGGCATATGTTCACATGTATCCATAAATTAGGACAAAATATATACCTGAAAGCAAAAGTGCATAATAGTCTGCAGTGAGTCAGTATATGCAGCAAGCAAGTAGAAAGACCTAAAAAGACACCATAAAGTTCCTAATGAAATAGTGTCTACTTAGACATAAATACCCTCGCCTCACCTATTTCCTATTAAGCTTCCCTCACTCACTCCAAAGCTAACCTTATTAAAGCAAGGACTGCAAAAGCTGAATAAGGACAAGAGACTGGAATACTTTAATGGTGATTCTTTAGTCACTATCAGGCCACCCCATCAGCTGGGGCCCTATACGAAAAGTCTTGAGATTCCCAAACAGACATGATGGGCCTAGACCTCAAATAAATCCCTCTCTCTATTGTCACCATTCATTTCTATCAGGAACAACACAATAGACCCCTTTGTGGGCCCCCCATAGGACCTTACCCTCAAGATGGAACAACAATGGTAGAGAATGTTTTATCCTCCATAGAAGGCTGGAGAAAATACTCTATGCTACACCTGAGGAAGATGGGTCCTGAAATTGGGGCAGTTTAGAACGTTTTTACTCATGACCACAGAATGTGAGCTCAGATCTACAGGGATGCAGAGGTCACATAGGCTCCCAAGCTGAATATGGGCCCCAGATCAGATCAAATCAGTGGGGTTTACAATCAACAATACTTGTACACCTTTCCCATATTTAGGAGCTACTCTCTTCCCTGATCCAGATTTCTGGTCCTTCTGCCAGCCATGACACCACCTCCCCAGACAATAACTTGGATTCAACTGCATACCAGCTGTCAGGGTCAGAAAACAAACAAACAAATAAATAAATAAAATAAAATTCGTAGTAATGGGTTCTTTGGAATATAACTGAAATAGGCTTATTAAATATCTACAAAATGAAGCCCCCCTCCCTAACTCATCATCTGAACTATTCCAGCCTTTAGGTTCATGATTAGTCAACAACTTGTTTGTCTTTATATGTTAACTTTTTTTTTCAGCCACCAGGTTCCAAGGTTCCAGATTCTAAGAAGATGCCAACCGGACTTCCCTGGGCAGAGGGCCCCACCAAAATATCCTGGAGCCCTACTTCCCCAGAGCCCCGCCCCACTAGGGAAAGAGAGAGACAGGCTTGGAGTATGGATTGACCTGTCAATGCCCATGTTCAGTGGGGAAGTAATTACAGAAGCCACCTTCTGCACCCCACAATGACCCTGGGTCCATACTCCCAGAGGGATAAAGAATAGGAAAGCTATCAGGGGAGGGGATGGGATACGGAGTTCTAGTGGTGGGAATTGTGTGGCGTTGTGCCCCTTTCCTTTTTATAAATAAATATTAAAAATATATTGCCTTGACATAAATAAAATTCAGTGGTGTTGACCGTTTTTTACTTATTCTTGTAATTTTAATTTAAAGCTTCTGTTTGCTTGTGTATGTGTGTGTGTGTGTGTGTTTATGTGTGAAACTTTAGTATGCACATAGTATATAACAGCAGCTTGAGTAGCAGTAAAATATAAAAGGATCTATCACTAAAGAAAGAAAAAACAATGGCTGATATGATTGAGATAATTAAGAACTCAAGGATGACATAAACCAATATTATTATAAAATTAGACAACCATAACAATCAACTAATCATATCTTTAATATAATTAAAGTCATTAGAATAAAGTAGTTGTAGTCACAAGTTGAGTAGTTTCATATTTTCACATGAGAGTTAAAAAATAGATGAAAAACATCAAATCAGAAAAACGACTGAAACACTACAAGCAGATATACTGAAGGATCAAGAAATGACAGAGTTCACACAGGCCCCTAAGCTAATTATGGGCCCCAGATCACATCAAATCGATGGGGCTTACAGTCAACAATATTTATACCCCTTTCCCATATTAGGGAGCCTCTTCCTTGATCCAGTTTTCTGGTCCTTTTTCCAGCCATGTCATCATCTCCCCAGACAATAACTTGGACCCACTGCCATATCAGATTTCAGGCTCAGGGGCAAAAAGAAAAAGGGAAAAACAAAAAAACTAGTATAGCCACAGGTCCTTTGGAATTTAACTAAAACATGCCTACTAGTTATCTACAAAATGGAGGACCCCCAACTCTTCATCTGCACTATTCCAGCCCTTAGGTCCATGATTGGTCAACAATTTGTTTGGTTTTGTATGTTAACTCTTGTCAGCCACCAGGTTCCAGATGCTAGCATGATGCCGACCAGACTTCACTGGACAGACAACCCCACCAATATGTCCTGGAGCTCTGAATCCCCAAAGTCCTTTCCCACTAGGGAAAGAGAGAGACAGGCTGAATGTATGGATTGACCTGTTAATGCCCATATTTAGAGGGGAAGCTATTACAGAAGCCAGACCTTCTACCTTCTGCATCCCACAATGACCTTGGGTCCATACGCCCAGAGGGATAAAGAATAGGAAATCTATCAGGGGAGGGGATAGGATACAGAGTTCTGGTGGTGGGAATTGTGTGGAGTTGTACACCTCTTATCCTATGGATTTGTCAATGTTTCCTTTTTATAAATAAAGAATTTAAAAAAATGACAGAGAAAGAATGTTATTCTTCAGTGAACTCCTATAATTATGTGATAATTAGCATTCAACAACTATCACATTTACTGGTTATGTTTTAGTTTGTGACAGAAGCAGAGAGAAAGAGGGAGATTGACACCAGGCAATAAAACTCTGAACCTTATGCTTGAGAGTCAGACATGAAACCCACTAAGCTGCTTCCTAGATTGCTTTATTTTTTTCCCTTTGTACTATTTTTAAACTTAAAGTTTTGTTTGATTTTATTTATTTCAGACTAGATAGATAATTTCACAATGGAGAGAAAACAGAGCACCATTTCAGCACTTTCAGTGCTGAGGATCAAACTGAGTCTCAGACATGCAAGTCCTGTGGTCTGCCAGCTGAGATATTTTTCCCACTGCCAACATTTAAAGCAAATATAAGGCGGGGAGGCCTCATATACCTTCTAGTAAGTCTTCCCCCCTAAACTTTTCCAGCACAATTGTGTGTAAGCTTCCTCTTGAGCAACACAGATGAAAATGTTTTCACTGCTGTAAAAGTTAAAGGCCCAAAGGAAAGTCAAGGCAGCAAAAGAGAGGGGGAAACAGAAATCTCTAATGAGGGAGTACAATCTTATCTACATGAAGTTTGCTTTGTTGCCCACCTATTTTTTACAATTTAGACAGCTCAATTAGCTCAAGTTATGTGTGATCTGTAATTTATATTCCACACTCCTTTAACACATATGAAAATCCTGCTATTTTAATGCCATAAAGTGGAAATTCATGAGTTGACTTCAGTTTACCACTGTAAGTCTCTAGGGCTATTTTCAGAAACATACAGAGATAAAATCTAAAAGCTATTTGGGTTATATAATCCAGAAAGGTCAAATAACTATACTTCTTCATCCAGATAATATCAACTCGTATTTTTATGAATTCTATTACATAGAACCTTAAAAGATTACGGTTTTCATGTCCATCTGGTTCACATTCTGGATAGTTAGTAAGCTGAATTATTACAAAAATTAATATAACCTCTTTGGATTTGCTGTAATCAGTAAAAAAAAACACTTCAACATTATGAAAGTTCCTGTCACACTTCTTGATCTGCTTTTTTCCCCCTTGCATTAATTAAAAGTTGATTTTAATCCAAGAATCAGAGAGAGAAAAGGAAATAAACACTTTAGAAAATTAATAAGGTCATTGACGGGACCCTGTAGCAAAATGAGTTATTTTGCAAGTTTTCCCTATTTTTTCAAATAGCAATATGATAAAATAACTTCTCAAACTTTAGAGTATTATACATTATGAAAACAGATTCTAATATATCCATATCTTTCACTCTACCCTTGTTTTAATAGGTCTAAATGATGTATACTAGAAAATTTTTACACTAGAGAATTCTATGCTTGGGGACTGAGCGGTAGTGCAGTGGGTTAAGCGCACATGGCGTGAAGCACAAGGACCAGCATAAGGATCCCAGTTCGAGTCGCTAGCTCCCTACCTGAAAGGGGGGTCGCTTCACAGGCAGTGAAGCAGGTCTGCAGGTGTCTGTCTTTCTCTCCTCCTCTCTGTCTTCCCCTTCTCTCTCCATTTCTCTCTGTCCTATCCAACAACAATGACATCAATAACAAAAATAATAACCACAACAACAATAAAAAAACAACAAGGGCAACAGAAGGGGAAAAATGGCCTCCAGGAGCAGTGGATTCATGGTGCAGGCAGCAAGCCCCAGCAATAACCTGGAGGCAAAAAAAAAAAAAAAAAGAAAATTCTATGCTAGACAAATAGTAAAATTTTGACTTGGAAAAATAGAACCAATGGCCTAGCTTCATGAACAAAAACTCAAAAAGGATGATGGGGAGGTGGGGGAGAGAAAAGGAGTGAGGAACCTATACATTAAATAATGCATAAGAAATATAATTAATCACAAAGATGTACAGAATTAATTTATACCCCAGTCCAAATTCCTTTTTAAGAAAGCACATTGGGAGTCAGGCAGTAGCGCAGCAGGTTAAGCGCAAGTGGCACAAAACGCAACAACCGGCTGAAAGATACCAGTTCGAGCCCCCGGCTCCCATCTGCAGTGAAGTCACTTCACAAGCAGTGAAGCAGGACTGCGGGTGTCTATCTTTCTCTCCCCTTGGTATTCCCATCCTCTCTCGATTTCTCGCTGTCCTATCCAACAACGACGACATTAACAACAATAATAACTACAACAATAAAAAGGCAACAAGAGCAACAAAAGGGAATAAATAAATATTTAAAAAAGAAAGCACATTAAAAAACAAGGAACTGTAAGCAATGAACATTAAATAATAGTAAGGAATTATTAAGCTGTGCTAAGAGAATAATAAGAGTCTGAGAAGATAGCTGACCAGAATAATACAGTAGCTTTCACACACACACACACACACACACACACACACACACACACACACACACACACGTGTGCACACGCAAGCAACTCAGGATAAGTCAAACTTGGCTTCCACCATACTCTGTTGTCTTTCTCTCCTTCTGTCTTTTTACAATCTGACAAACTCAGTGTGACAATCCACGAATCAGTATGTTGTGACTATTATGTCTCTACTATTTTTTAAAAATATTTTTTAAATTTTTAAAAAATATTTATTTTCCCTTTTGCTGCCCTTGTTTTTCACATTGTTGTGGTTATTGATGTCATCGTTGTTGGACAGGACAGAGAGAAATGGAGAGAGACGGGGAAGACAGAGGGGGAGAGAAAGATAGACACCCACAGACCTGCTTCACTGATTGTGAAGCGACGCCCTTGCAGGTGGGGAGCCGTGGGCTAGAACCGGGATCCTTATGCCAGTCCTCCCTGCGCTTTGTGCCACGTGTGCTTAACCCGCTGCGCCACCACCTGACTCCCTTGTCTCTACTATTTAAAGCTAAATACCAACTATTCACAAATGAAATATCTAGGGATTTCAATGAAACTAAACTAGAGACAGCAGAAGAACAGGGATAAGTATTGATTTAATAAAGTTATTTATTAATAAAAATATATGACATTTATGGAAAATGTGAATTTTATTATATCACCTCTTATATTTTTATAAATGATTGAAATTTTCTCTAGTGAAAGTGTTAAAATATATTTTAATAGCAGTTCCGTATATAGATATATGTATATGTGTGTGTAGCAAAGGAAATGGTTAATACTTTTTGTTTCCTAATTGGCAAAGCAACAAAAATAATTCAATTTAACTCATAGTCATTGAACATATTTATTGTAATATCAATTCCAACTTCAAATAATGCTATTTATTTAGTTTCCCACAGCCCAATGTAACTGCTATTTTAAAAAGATTCTACCAAAAGATTATACAATTTCAGTGTGATCCCTATCAAAATCGCAATGGCATTTTTCAAGAAAACTGGACAACTTTTCTAAAAATTTGTGTGGAACCACAGATTGCCATGAACTGTCAAAGCACTTCTGAGAAAAAGGGAGACATATGGAGGTATCACATCACTGAACTTCAGTTTAGACTACAAAGCCATAGTAATTAAAACAGCATGGTACTGGAATGAAAATGGACACATGGGTCAATAGAACAGAATTAAAAGCCCAAAAATGAGCCCACACAAAACCATTCAGTGAGGTTAAGAAGTTCTCTTCAACAGATGGTGCCTGGAAAATTGGACAGCCACATGTAGAAAAGTGAAATTAGACTACCACATAACACCATACAACAAAGTCAAATCAAAATGGATTAAATATCTAGAGATTATGCCAGAAACTCTAAAATTTATAGAAAAACTGTTGTTGAAACCCTGCAGGACTTTTATATCAAAGAGGTATCATTTGGAGACTCAACCCCCTGGGCATGGGAAATGAAAACAAGAGTAAATGAATGGGATTGCATGAAACTAAAAGGCTTCTATACATCAAGAGCAAACCGCACAAGGATAACTAAGCAATCCAGTAAGTGGGAAAAGACATTTGAACATCACACGTTACACAAGTGACTGATACCAAACATCTATACATAATTGGTACAGATCTACAAAAGAAACCAAAAGTAACCCAATAAAAAAGTGAGCCAAAGAACCAGAGAATTTTCTAAAGAAGAGACAACATGGCCCCACAGACACATGAAAAAATACTTCACTTATCATTAGAGAAATGCAAATTAAAACTACACTGAGATACCACCTCACATATGAGAGAATGGCTTATATTCTCCACATTACATGTGGAGAAAAGGGAACTCTGCATCACTGCTTGTTGAAATGTAAATTAGTACAACCCTTTTGGAGATTGTATGGAGAGTCTATAAATAAATAAAAATGGAAGTACCTTATAACCCAGCAATACCACTCTTAGGCATTTATACAGCGGACACTCAAGCATTAATTCAAAAGGACATACATCCCCAAAGTTCATAGCTGTATTATTCACAATAGCCAAAGAGTAGATGCAACGTAGATGCCCATCAATAGATGACTGGCTAAATAAGTTAATGGGGTAAGGGGCTAAGGGGTAGCACAGTGGGATAAGCGCACATGGTACATAGCACAGGGCCTGCATAAGGATCCTGGTTCGAGGTCCCAGCTCCCCACCTGCAGGGGGGTCGCTTCACAATTGGTGAAGCAGATCTGCAGGTGTCTATCTTTCTCTCCTCCTCTCTCTTCCCCTCCTCTCTTGATTTCTCTCTGTCCTATCCAACAACAACAACAGCTATAACAACAATAACAACCACCGCAAGGGCAACAAAATGGGAAAAGTAGCCTCCAAGTGCAGTGGATTAGTGGTACTGGCATCAAGCCCCAGCGATAACCTTGGAGGCCAGAGAAAAAAAAAGTTATAGGACAAAAATTCCATAGAATACTACTCTGCACTCAAAAAAGATGATATTATTTCCTTTGGAACAAAATGAATGGAACAGGAGGTGATTATGCTTACCAAAATAAAAAGAGATGAAAGACAACAACCAGATGGTTTCACTCACATGAGGAATTTATAGATAAGATTTACATGAACTTGACAAAAAAAGAATCCAAATAAAACAGAAGCAAATAAACTGTACGACTTATGAGAACTATGGTGGTTATCTTTGGGAGGCTAGACATACAGAATTTTGGTAGCGGGTGAGGTGTGGCTTGTAATCTTATAATCTTGTAACAAACTATGAATAACCAATTGCAATTTTTCAAAAAATCATTATGAGATGGTTTCACCTAACCCCTTAATTAAGAAATAAGAAGAGGTTATATTTAGTGAAATAAGGAGATAGTTACTGGCTGGTTTTGTTCATATGTGGAATATAGAGAATCACAGCAAATGAACTTTCAAAACAAACAAACAAAAAAAAAAAAAGCGTAGTTGTGAGAACTATAGCAATTATCCTTGAAGGGAAGGAGTGTGGTGGAATACAGATCTTTGGTGGTGGGTGCAACGTGGAACTATTCCCTAGAATCTTTTAGCCTTGTAAACAATTATTAAATGAATAATAAATAAATTTTAAGAGAGGAAGGAAGGAAGGGAGGGAGGAAGGAAGGAAAGAAGGAAGGAAGGAAGGAAGGAAGGAAGGAAGGAAGGAAGGAAGGAAGGAAGGAAGGAAAGATGGATGGAAGGAAGGATGGGTGGAAGGAAGGAAAAGGAAGGAAAGAAGGAAATCAAAGCACTGGGTGAAACTTGGACTAGATTGGTCTGTTGCAGCAATGGCATGGAGGGATTTGAGAGGGTCATGTGGATCCTAGGAAAGATGTGAGAAGAAGACCTGGGTTGGTGGTGGTCCTAGAGTGCAAACACCTATCATGGAAAGATGAAAAACTGCACCCTTGTGACAGTGGGTTTTTAAATCATTACTTCCCTAATAAAACAATAAAAAATAATTCACAAACTCTAGAATGTCATTTTAAGGGACATTTAACATCATTGTACACTGCTTTGTTGATTCACCTATTTTTGAGTGCTAGTCAATATACTAGAAATAAAGATACAAAGAAGAAAATTAAGACACTATTAATTGATCAAATAAAATTAACATAATTGACAAGCTAGGTGAGACTATAAACAGATAAAGCAAGTGATTTAAACTAGAATTGCTTTTCTAAGAGTAGAAAACAAGATTTTAAACACCTTTCTAGAAAAGCCATATTAATAAATATTCCTTAGGAAATACTCCCTCTCATAAAACTAAAAACTAACCAAAAAAAAAAAAAAAGCCTATTTATTCTAATGGCAAGATTTTTGGATAGATTAGGGTAAAGAGATTCCATAATTAGGGTAAAGAGATTCCACAATTAAATCTATTCCTTCTTTTGTTTCATTTAGAAAAATGAAAACATATCACCAAGTAAAACAACATAATATTACAGAGTAAACTGAGCTGAAGATACAAGAGATAGTCTGAACTTGAATAAGGGTGAGGTGACTCACCTCATTTTCAATCTTCCTGCCTAGAAGTAAACAAGCAGTGGACAGTGTACTCCAACCAGTAGCAGCAGGAATGAAATGTTCCTCTGAATTGGGCAACTCACTCAGGTAGTTCAACTCAGGGCCCAAAGCAAAGCAGACTATGTTTTTTTGTTTGTTTGTTTGTTTGTTTTGTTTTTTGCCTGCAGGGTTATCACTAAGGCTTGGTGCCTGCACTATGAATCTACTGCTCCTGGAGGCTATTTTTGTTGTTGTTGTTTATCCTTGTTGTTATTATTATTGTTGTTGTTGATGTTGTTTAGGACAGAGAGAAACTGAGAGAGGAGGGGAATACAGAGAGGTGAAGAGAAAGATAGACCCCTCAGACCTGTTTCACTGCCTGTGAAGCAACCCCCCCCCAGATATACTCAGGGTCATTTCCTAACTCTCAGTGAAAGCAGATAAAACATTGTACATAACTACTTTCCCTCTTTCCATCACCTCTCTTTAGTCTCTCTTTCTCATGACCAAAAACAAACCAAATCTAAGACTGTTTAAATGTTTGCTGATATAAATCATCTTGAATCACAGTGATAGTCACTGATTTCTTAGGCCATGTAGAAATACAAAATATCCTGTAAGGAAACCAAAAATAACATCATCTTCCAAAGAGCTAATTTTCTTTTTCTTATTTTAAGAAATGTTTCCTTATAATGTCATACCTTGTGGGTGAATATTAACAGTTACAAGTAGATGCCTTATTGATACACTGTATGACAAACTCAGATCAGGACCCTGAGAGATCAAAATGAAAATATCACAGACTAATTTACAGGTACATGAATAGCTGAATCTATTATCAGCTACTCATCTACAATATTTTAATTTTCTTTCCTACTGCTTCACTGAAGTCTCCAGAATTTATAGATGTTTTAGTATGTGTTATCCTTTATACTCTGATAAAGTTTGAAACTTATGATATTTTCTTAAAGACTTCCTTTGCCAGAATAACAATGACCCTTTCATTACATCATATAAGGCAGCACTACAGAGTTAAAATTTTATTGTACCTACTTATTCTAATTTGAAATACTTTGGATTCTTGTCACTATGTAAAGATATTCTCATGCCTGGGGCTCCAAAGTCCCAGGTTCAATTCCCCACACACACACACACACACACCCCACCATAAACCAGAGCTGAGCAGTACTCGGTTAAAAAAACAATAATAAAAATACTGCAGGTGCATCTTGTAATTTGGAGTTAAGAGATAGGTGCTAATACTGTTAGATAGCTTTAAGTGCAAAAATAAATAGGAGCCAGAGGTCATGCTTTTACCAGAAGGTTAAATGGTTTTGAGTTTTTCTCATTTTATTGAAGGTATTTCATCCTCTAAGTCACCTCCAAATGGGTCTTATAGGAAGTTGCAACTGAATAGCACCTATTTACTTTTAGTGCACTCTAAAAAAGCAACATTCAAGTATAGTTTACTTTTGAACTCTTTACAAATTAAACACAATCCTTGTTTTCAAATAAAACCCTTCACTAACAATCAATCCTCGAGACACTTATTTTTCATGCTAAAATAAAGATTCAACCTAAGCAAATTTATCAACACTTTGCCAGTAGACTTCAAACAAGCATGGAGATCTACAAAGTAAATTAGATTTTCTGTTACTATCTCAGACTCATGACCCTCTCTTTCAACCTTTCATCTAAAATTGCCACAAATGTTCTGTAACTGGGTCAAGGAATACTTGCTTGGGGGAAGACAGACATATTAAAGAACATTCAATTATGTCTCAGACATAAGGAGCAAGTGAAGCAAATGTAATATCCTGTCATAAGGTCCAAGCATCATTTTCTGCTGTGTCCCAGCTTTCCTCCTCAATTGTCAACATGTGACTATCTTCCCTGACACTAGGAATGCTTTGACTAAATTACTGGAACTTATTTTTCATCCAGTGTTTGCTTTGGTTCTTATATGTTATTTGTCTTGCCTACAAAATTAGTCTTTCCATGAGACCAGTGTTTCTTTGGTATAGTAAAATCTGAAATCTATTCCGTTGTTTGATATTGCCAGTCCTCAATATCATAACCTGCTTTTCCCTAAAACTAGTGTCAAGTACATGCCTATTTGCAGTTTCATTTGAAGTCATAGCTAGGGGGCCACTTGGAACTCAGCAAATGCAAAACTGTTGAGTGAAGACTCCGAACTTAGGTCAATAGGAAAAGTCAAATACAGTCTCTGGCAAGCCTGGTTTCATCATTCCTGGCATTCCTGCTGAATCACTAACACTTTCTAGCATATTCAGCAGCTTCTTATGTCAAATGTCTTGAAAGTGCAGTCTCTTGATACACACCATATACCCTGGGCATTCTGTAAGCCAAAGGGCCAACATAATGAAAGCTGTAGAAAATCAGATAAGAACATAAGGTCTCAGTAAATAGCAGCATCACTGAGCAGACCCAGGTAGCATGTAAATACTAACTTGGAAGACCAACACAAAGATAAACTGAATGCAAATTAACATGTTCTGAAATAATTTTTCTATATCAACCAAGTCATTGATAACCCAAGTAAAAACAAACAAACAAACAAAAAACATTTTGTAATCAATACAGAGAGGCCTGGTGGTGGCGCACCTGATTGAGTGAGTGCACCTGTTACAAAGCACAAGGACCAGGGTTTGAGCCTCTAGGCTACATCTGCAGGGGAAAGCTTTTGAATGATGAAGTAGTGTTGCAGATGTCTCTCTGTCTCTATCACCACCTTCCCTCTCACCATCTCTATCCAAAGAATAAATAAAGATACTAAATTTTTTAAAGAATCAATAAAGAGTACTCACAGGTGAATAAAGAGGGTCTTGTCAAATAAAAGTGAAAGAGAAAGACAGGCTGGAAGTATGGATCGACCTGTCAATGGCCATGCTCAGTGGGAAAGCAATTACAGAAGCCAGACCTTTCACCTTCTGCATCCCACCATACTCCCAGAGGGTTAAAGAATAGGAAAGCTATCAGGGGAGGGGATGGGATACGGAGTTCTGGTGGTGGGAAGTGTGTGGAGTTGTACCCCTCTTATCCTATGGTTTAGTCAATGTTTCCTTTTTATAAATAAAAAGTTAAATAAAAAAAAGAAGTGGGTGTAGCTGAAGCTTTAATACTTGATTAAAGAAGCAGTGATCATCAGTTCATTCTTGTGCTAATTCTCATCACTCACCCAACCTAAAAGAGATCATAAACTATGCTCTTTTATTTTTTTCTTTTGATAGAAGGTTATATAGAAAGAAATAGAAAGAAAAAAATGAAGAAGAGATAAAGAAGAGATATAGCTGCAGCACTGCTATACTGACTGCTCATGGAGTCCCTCCTCCCATACATGGGAAGCAGAGGATTGAACTGGGTCCCCATGCATGGTAATGTGTGTGTTCTGCCACCAATTAGCCCAACAAACATTTCCTACACTACTGTGTCTTCATAGTCACCTAAAATCACAAACGTTATTTTAATACCATTATTATACAATTTTGCTCCTCATGGCAAGACAAGCAAGGGTGATTTACTATCAAAGTATCACTTGGGGGAACATTTGGACTTTAGGTCATCAAAAGGTGAATACATTTGTTCCCTAGTTCATTTATTATAAAAGCAGAATAAATCGGTGTTTATGTGTGATACTCTGCCCAGCTGTGTGAACTAGGACAAATTACCCAAACATTTCTAAGCTTCTTCTGTCAAAACTGCACCTTCTCATGTCAATGGAGAACATTTGAAATGATAAACTGTAGGAGGAACATGGCACATAGTAAGATCTCAAAATATATCATTCTATCGTTATTTTATGTAAATCATGATTTAGAAGATAGTTGTCGTCACATGGATACAATTTCTCACCTTTCTGGGGTAGGTGTTCACACACAATTCCCACCACCAACCTAGGAATTCCTTCAGTATAGTGTACTGGATCCCAGATTCCCACTCAAGTTTCTCTCTCCCACCTCAGTCATCCCAGTTCTAAATTTCCTTGCTAGATAATGCCTTGTCTAAGTTTCACACTGTGCTTTGCCTTCCCTTTTTTGTCCCTTAAGTTCTGCCTATAAGTGGGATCATCTGGTACTTAATCCTTCTTATTTTGGCCTAGCTTGCTTATCTGATTCCTTTAAGTTCATCCAAGATGAGGCAAAGGAGATGATTCCATTATATTTGATAGTATTCCATTGAATATATAGACACCACAGCTTTACTAACTACACATTTTTGGTTGGGCATCTGGGTCATCTCCATCCTGAGATTATTACAAATAGCATTGCTATGTATATAAATGTACACAGACATTTTTGTATGATAGGCATTTTTATTTTCTCTGAATAAATCCCCAGAAAGAAAATTGCTAAGTCACAGGGCATATCTATTTCCAGTGTTCTAAGGAAACTCCAGACTGTTTTCCAGAGAGTTTGAACTAATCTGCATCTCCCCCAACCCAGCAGTGTGGAAGGGTTCCTTTCCCATACATCCTCACCAACAAATGTTCTTTTTGTGCTTTCTGATATATGGCGTTCTCATAAGTGTAGAGTTGTATCTCGTAGTTGTCTATATTTGCATTTTCTGACAGTAAGTGACTAACCACTTTTTTTTTTTTTTTTTACTTATGTCTGTTGGATATCTGGACATATTTTTTAGGTAAACATGTTATACATGTTCTCTCCCCATTTTTAATGGAGCTGCTATTTTTTGTTGGTGGTGGTAATATTGTTAAATTTTGTAAGTTTTTATAAATTTTGCTTATTAGTCCTTTATATGATGAACAACATGCTTCAGTTCAGGAGGGCATCTTCCCCTATGTTGTGATGGTTTCTTTTTCTGTGTAGAAGCTTTTCAATTTGAGATCGTTCCACTGACTGATTTTTGTTTTTGTTTTCCTTGCTGTTGGACTGGATTCTTAAAAGGCATTTCCAAAACAAACATCATAGAGTGTTCTGTCAATATCTTCTTCTGTTTTTGATAGTATCTGGTCTAATATCTTTGTTCCATTTGAAACTGACCTCTGTGTATGGTAATATGTGGTGGTCCTGCTTCATTCTTTTATATGTTTGAACCCAGTTTTTCCCAGCAACATTTGTTGAAAAGACTCTCTATATTTAATCACTATCTCATGTGTACAGGTATCCATAGATTTCTCTACTAAATAAAACATTTGATCTCCTAATACAGATAGCTTAATGGAGACATAGTGAAACTGTCAAAACTCTTAAGTATAGTCAGACTTGTTTCACACTTAAAGTACTAAATTATATTTGACATTTCATTTAAAAACATCAGAGTGACAGTGTAAGACACCCCCCAATTCACGCTAGAAAGATGTCACTTAAAAAGAAAATACATTTTCTCCACTATTACTTAGAAAATGTCAAATTTCCAAAGTTATTTGGTAACTTTTCATGTATAATTCAACATATTTGCAAACATATTATTTTGGATTATTTGCTTATATGAAAAATATAGCAAATATAATTATCTCTTGTGATAGGATGTTCACCTACTCTGAAAAATGAAATTTAGAGTAGTGGTTAAAATGCAGAGTGTTGAAATTAAAACAGTCACTCAGCTCAAACCACTACTCTCCTATCCATTACCCCAGTGATTCCAGAAGGCTTCATTTTCCAAAGAAATGCTACTTCCAATCTTCCATATTCGTCATGCACTACACCTTGACATTCATCCATTCAGTGGTAAGATACAGAACTTGGGAGCTGGGCGGTAGTGCAGTAGGTTAAGCGCAGGTGGCGCAAAGCGCAAGGACCAGCAGAAGGATCCCAGTTTGAGCCCTCTGGCTCCCCACCTGCAGGGGAGTTGCTTCACAGGCATTGAAGCATGTCTGCAGGTGTCTATCTTTCTCTCCCCCTCTGTCTTCCCCTCCTCTCTCCATTTCTCTCTGTCCTATCCAACAACGATATCAACAACAACAACAATAATAACTACAACAATAAAACAACAAGGGCAACAAAAGGGAATAAACAAATATTAAAAAAAAGATATAGAACTTTTCTCTTTTAAGCTGAAAGATCTTTATGATAGCTTCGGTCCAATCAACAGAGTAGTACATTAGTGACACTGGAAATTTTAACAGCTAGATATTAAAAATGACACATACTTCTGTTTTCCATTAACGAAAAGTTCATTCTTGGAACACAACCCCATGCCAGGAGAAAACCTAAATTAGTGCATGTACAAAGAGTACGTGTGAGGCTAGACTTAGAGCCCAGTCAATACTGTCTCATTAGCTACCAGATAAGTGAATAATGATGTCTCAGGAGATTACAGCCTAGACATTCATCATCTTATAGTAGTCAAATTTTCCTGGTTGAGAGCCCAGACATTATACCCCACCCCCCTGTGCACATCTAAGTATCTTACCCACAGATTTTCAAGACGAATAAAATGGTTCTTAGACACCAGTGGGTTAAGGGGAGATTTGTTCTGCCGCACTTACGGAGCAGTGCTGAGTAAACTATGCGAACTCTGCGGCCTGTGCTTTCCCCAGTCTCTCACATGGGATAGACAGCACCCTGCCCGTACACACAAGGCTGAGAGAGAACAGACAACGTGGGAACAATGAAATGTACGGCCTCACGGCATTAGCCAGCCCAGAATGCTCAGGATGCTTTGTGTTCCTCTGCATCAGAAATTTGAGATCGACCTTCCCGTGGTGCATCCCGTGAGTACCCATTCACTGGGGAAACTGACGATCCTTCCTAGCCGACTGAATCCACATGGATCCCAGTCACTTTCAAAGCCAGCAACAAGCAGCTCCTGACAGCTTTCAACCTGACGCTGTTGACTGGCTACGGAAGAAGGGCAAACGCTAGAAGAAGAAGGAATTTGAGGCCCTGATTAAGATAATGTACAAGAATGGAGCCCTGGAAAAAAAACAAAAAGTGGAGAGACTGAGAATACCAACACCAACAGGTGCTTGTAAATTAAAACATCAGATATCTAAATTAAAATTGTAGGGGGACTGCATCACACTCAATGGAATGCACACATTACCAAGAACAAGGGCCTGGGTTTGAGTTTCCAGTTTCTACATGTAACTTCTCTGTCACACTTCCTCCTTATCTCTCTGTCTATGCCCCTCAATATAGTGGAAAGATAGAAAAAAAAAAAAAAAAAAGGTCACTATTAACTTGGAGTTGTATAAACACCAAGCCCCAGCAATAATCCTGGTGGCAAAAAGGAAAAAAAGAAAGAAAGATCCGTTAAAAACTATATAATAGGATATTATTTTAGCAACTTTATCATGTATCCTATTATCAAGTACCTTGAAAAACCTTATAAATATCTCCCAGACAAATGTTGACTGTACAGACTACATGTCCTATGCTTTGTACAAATATTTCTGTTTGCACTAGATGACACTATGCTGATAGACCTGGAAGCCAGAATGAGAGAACCCTGATGTACCAAGCCTAACACATGCTATATTGTAGTGAGAAGCTGAAGAATAGTATCTCAAATAATAAGAACCCAATAAGAGAATATTTAATTAATGTTAGAATCTCACAAAAGCATGAGTGTGTGTGTGTGTGTGTGTGTGTGATGTCAGGACCTTGTGCACATGTGATCTCATCACTACTTTTTCATTCAGATAGACAGAAAGAGGTAAAGAAAGAGAAATGGGGGTCGAGCAACGATAGCACAGTGAGCTAAGCACACGTGGCACAAAGCTCAGGGACTGGCATAAGGATCCAGGTTCGATCCCCTGGCTCCCCACCTGCAAGGGGGGTCACTTCACAGGCAGTGAAGTAGGTCTGCAGATGTCTATCTTTCATTGAGATACCACCTCACTCCTGTGAGAATGGCATATATCAACTTTTTTCATCAAAATACTTGGTTGTTTTAATCCTATGAAAATGTAGGAGATCTAAAAATCAAGATTGTTTTGACAAGGATTTCTGAATGTATTTTTTTCAATAAAACTGCATATACTAAAAATGATAGAAAAAAGCATGTGTGTTGCCACTTAAGAATTCTAGATACCAGGGCAAGAGGTGGAGCACCCAGTTAAGTGCACATATCACTGTGCACAAGGACTCAGGTCTGAGCCCCTTGCTCCCCCCCTGCAGGGGGAATGCTTCATGAGTGATGAAGCAAGACTGCAGGTATATTTCTCTCCCCCTCTCTATTTCCTCTTCCCTCTCAATTTCTCTCTGTGCTGTCAAATAAAAAAATAGAAATAAAAAAGGAATTCCATAGTCTATTTTATAGATAAAATGTATAAACAGATGAATGTAGAAAGGATAAATAAAAGGAGGTTCAACCTACCAGTTAACTGAAGATAAGAGATGTCAAATTAAAAAAAACATAAATCAAGAGTACAACATACTGGGAAAAATAATGACTATATCCTGAAAATTTGTGATTTTTTTGTCTCATACTGCTAAATATGTTCTTGAAGAAATAAGATTTGGTTTGCAAAAAGGTGGAAAAAGTCATTCATGATAAATATTTGAAAATCTATTTTTTTTGTGTTGGTTGGATAGGTTGGTTGATTTGCTTTGGCCTTTCTTTAGTAAACTGTTTGAAGCAGAAATGATATGCATAGTGAACTGGCTAACAACACTAAAAAGAATAAGAAATGTCTATGGTGAATGATTCCTTATTATCCTAAGGGAAAAGCTAACAACTTCATTTTGTTAAGATTTTATTTATTAATAAGAGGTAAGAACAGAATGAGAAAGAGAGTCAGACATCACTGTGACACCTATGTAGCCAAGAACTGAACTGGGGCCTTGTGCTTCACAGTCTAACAGTTTATCCACTGCACCACCTCATAGACTGCTAGCTAACAAAGGGAGACAGAAAGCAAAATCTTCTTCAAAGTCTATTTTAAAGTCATTATGTGGGTAAAGTGGAGAAGTAAAAACTGGATGTGGTGGTCATTTGGTTGAGTGAACAGGTTACCACGCTCAGGGAGGTAGGTTTCTAACCCCCACTCCCCACCTGCAGAGTAGAAGCTTCAGGAGCATTCTCTCCTCCTCTTTATCCCCCCTCCCCTCTAAATTTCTTTCTGTCCTGTAAAATAAAATAAAAAGGACAAAAGGCTGTCAGGAACAATAGATCTATCCTTTAGTCATTGAGCCCCAGGGCTAAAAGCGATAGAAAAAAAGAAAAAAAACTGAAAACAGGACCAACTGGATATTAGTTACTGCCAAGTACGTAATAATAACGATCTGAACTTTCATTAGTTACTGCCAAGTATGTTATAATAAATGCCTGAACTTTCTATGACCTAGAAGAATATTTTGATATCTTTCATTGTGGTCCCTTTACATAGAACAATGAAATATTGGACAAATCTATAACTGCATCCACCAGTAAAAGACAGAGTTAGCTTAGAAACAAAATCCTTAGATTTCAGCCCCACTCCACTCATACTATTAAGAAACTTTCCACTATGTATTATTTTTTTAAAAATCTGGCGATCAGTTTTCATCTGAATAACCATCTCTTATCAGAAGCCAGAGCTCATGAGACTCTGAGAGAACAGACTTCAGTATCTTCTTGAACTTATATGTTCCAGAAAATTTCCGTAAAAATAGCATCATAGCCATGAGATACATTAGAATAATAGTAATTTATCCATATGAACCTTGTCATAATGATGCTTATATAAATCACAGCTATGTAGTTTTCTCATAACAGATGCAATATGGAAACACTGAGTAAAATTACTGTTTTACTTGACAAGATATCCAAAGAGTTTCTTTTTTATATATTTCTTTTTTATATATTTTAGTTGTGAGAAAGATAGGAGGAGAGAGAGAAAGAACCAGATATTGCTCTGGTATATGTGCTGCCAGGGATTGAATTTGGGAGCTTATGCTTGAGAGTCCAGTGCCTTATCCACTGTGCCACATCCTGGACCACATCCAAAGAGTTTCTGTGCATCAACAATTTTTACATATTTTGTTATCTTCATGTACTCACTTCTGCTTCATTTCTGTAGCATTTTTAGAAGACAATAAAATAAAAATGAAAGAAGGAATTATGTTAAGAAATCTCAAAACTTTACATCAGGCTCAACCTGATGCTGTTGACTGGCTACGGAAGAAGGGCAAACGCTAGAAGAAGAAGAAGTCAGAAAGACTAAGATGAGTATGGGATGGCCCCACTCACAATCAGAAGTTGACAAAAGAAGAAATGAAAGGGAAATGCAAAGCAGAATTTGGATGAGTTTGGAGTATTGCGCCAAAGTAAAAAAATTCCAGGTGGAAGGGGAAGATAGAGTCTCAGCTTCACTATAGGGAGGTGGGGTAGGGGCACAGACCTTTGCGGGGAGGGAGAAAAAAATGAGAGTAGGGCAATAGAAATGGAGACAACAAATTCTGTGTGGAAATTAGTAGAGTCAGTGCTGCATAACCATAAAATTATTCCCATTTCCAAGGATAGTCACAATTCTGAATTAAGTATTTGGAACTCATTAGCAAACTTTCTAATAATGTTTAGAGAAAATAATGGACTGAGATTAAGAATGATTTCATGATTGCGTGGGTGAAGGTAGAAAAATGCTATTGTTTCTGTATCTTGTTCTATTTGTGTGATCCATTAAATCCTTAATCTTCATTCAATTTGTAAAGAATTATGTTGTCTTCTGTACCAAAATGTGTGACTGTCTTCTTACAGAGAGTATGAGGGTTTGCAATGATCATAACCCCAAAATATGCACCACTACCAATTGGTTATAAGATACTTAGGTGCATGTCTACTATTGTGTTTAACAAGAACTTCTTGGAAATAAGTTATCTTAAACCAAACTCAGAGAATTCCTAAATTTACATCATTATGTCAAAAATTACTAATGTTCCAATAAATAAATAAAGCCCGTTAAAGTCAATTTTTTTCAAATAGTAAAGTCATAAATAGCATGCCATTTATACCATTCACATTTCTCCTGGCCTATTCCTTCAAGTTTTGAAATGCAAACAACTTGAAAACATTTAATTAATTGATATACACACTATACTAGATGCTATGTATATATCAACTAATAAGATAATATTATCTATACATGTAGCAATTTACACATTTCAAAGTAAAGTTACATAACCTGATTCTAGACCCTTCTATATGCATGTCGTTTAAAGATAACATCAAATTTACTTTTCCTTTCTCAGACCACTAAACTTATCTTTAAGGATATTTATTTTTTAGCATAACTTTGCCTATAATCTCATGCTATTTCCAGTAAGTTAATTCACGTTTTTACCATTTTATGAAATAGTAGCAATAGTCATTGCTACTATTGCAATCTATTGTAAAATATGCTCAGACGGAAACATGTAAATATACATGAAGAGTCAGAAAGGCATTCTTTCTGACGTTGTTTTAAACACCTAGAAAAATTATTTCAGCAGCAAAAAAAGTTCAGCAGGGGTCATAAAGTGCCAGCAGCTGGTTAGGAGCCTTAAAAGCACAAACTGCAGCATCTCAAGGTAAAATAGGATTTTCAATAACTCACTCAGCATCATGGCACTTGTAAGTGGTGAGAGGTGATTGAAGGGGGAAACAGAATTTGACCTTTTCATACTGAAGTTAAAGAAGAAGTTCGTCCATTGAACTGGAAGCTTTTAGGGGAGTAACTGGAAGACAAGACTATATGCTTGAAAGGAACAGAAAGTGCAGAGCTTTATGGTTTTATCAGAGAAGGTGCTTCAATCAGTTCACATTTGAGTGGAACTCAAAGAAAGGCCTTCTGCAAACACTGAACACTCACATTTAAGATTCAGTTTCTCGTGATTTTTTTCTTTATTAAATTCAGTACACATAGAACATCATAAAATACCCGAGGAATTTTAGAAAACACTACTGTATTGTATAGCACATGGAAGCATATTAAAAATTCCCAGTTTAGTCACTTAAGTTACAGTGACAGTGCAGACACCTATGACATGGAGATGAGAAACTGCACCCATGTGGCAACAGCTATCCTGTAAAGCAGTATTCCCTCAAATAAAATGATAAAAATATGCCAGTATAAGAGAAAATAAAAAATGAAGCTTATGAGATGTTCACATGTCTATCCGTCTGATACTGAGCTATATACACCTTCCTCTTTTCACTGTAGCATTGCTGCATTATTTCCATATCACTAGGCACTTTATGTGTTGGGAAGTATTGTGCTTACCTCCCACTGGATTGCTTTATTTGACTTGCTTACTAACCAAAGGATTTTTTAAATGAATTTTAAATCGATGTTGCAGCTAAAAAGGAAACACTCTACAGAAAGTACGTAATGACCTCTTAACACTTATAAACTGTCAGTTTGCTTTTATTTTTCTATTTTATTGGAATAAACAGAGAGAAACTGAGAGGGGGAGCAGATATAGGGAGAGAGAAAGATAGACGCTTGCAGAATTTCACCACTTGTGAAGCTTCTCCCCTGCAGGTGGGGAGCAGGGGCTCGAACAAGCATGATAACATATGCACTTAACCTGGTGTGCCACCACCCAGCCTCCCTCAGTTTACTTTTTAAAAAGTAAAAACTTGACTACTTTAGATTATTATTTATAATTTTAACAAAGGGAACATCACACATCAAAATAACTGGAGAGAAGTAATAGTTAACATACATTGTGTATCTTAGAATAAATTTTCAATAATCTAAAGGAGAATTAACCTGTTTCAAGTTATCTGATGTGAATTATCACTGATTCAGTTTTGTTGACCAGTGTCTTGTACCAAATAAGCATAACTAATAAAAATGGGGTGGTAGTAGACAGTAAATCAAAGTATTTCTTTCAGCACTAGAACAGACATATTAACCAAAAATCCACTAACAACTAAGATAAATATTGTTTCTCACAATATCACTAAAAAGTAGAAGGAAAAAAAGAACATTGTAAGTGAATGAAATGAGTGACTAGGAATAGTTAAGTGAGGTAGTGCCTGAGTGCAGTAGTCAGATGTCCACAACAAAATACTCCCCTCCAAAACTTGTGACTCTTAGATTATACAGCAAAAATAAAAGATGCATTACACTCACTTCCTAAATTAAGAATTTTTAAATGGAATATCATATTCATATGTAACATACATGTACATATATGTGTCTGTTATAGTGGCAATAAGAAGATAGTGCACTCAGTTCAGTATTACACCTTAATTTCTAAATCAGCTTTCAGGTCAAGGAATCACTTTTAAAAAACAAGAGAGCAAAAGAGCACAAAAATTGAAACACAAAGCTTCTACTCTATGCATTCCCAAGGATTCAAATACCGTACTGCATATCCACAGATGATAATCTATTATATGTGTATAGCAGATTCGTAAGTCTGATCAACTTCGATGTGACACAGGTAAAGGAGAAATCTATTCTTCTATGAATCTTCAGCCAAAGTTAATTAAACTGAAAATGCCACTCACCAGCTAAAAGTTTCCTATCTGGCTGTTCAAAATGTGGTTAGTGAAGGGTACCTCCAATTTTCACTTTAGAAATGACTGCTTCCTTTCTCTCTGCCAGATTCTCATCAGCAAAGGAATTCATAATTAAAAACAACTCCAAATTTTATGAAATAGAATGCCAACAGCCCAATTTTCATATAAATATGCAAATTTTCTTTATGATTCTTTTAGAAGAAATAGTTTTCTCCATTGTGCAAAGATGCAAGTGTAATCTTGCACTAATAACCTTTCAATATTATTAACTATGTTTTCTTTTCAGGCCTAACATAAGTACCTGGTTGCTGGTTAAGAAAAATCTCTCAAGAGGAATGGCTGCTAAATGGTATTTGTTTCTATAAACACAAAATATGTCATTAATCCAGTTCTATCCCAGAGAGGGTAGTTGTTTACATGCATTATGGTGATTTTATTGTATCTTATTAAGGAATAATGGCAAAATAAAGCAACTGCATTAACACAGGCTTGCAATAAAAAGTAACATTTTTGCTATTCTAATTAGTTACACTCATTTTATGATCGAATGAAGCCAACTGTATTTGCTTATGTTTGAGTTGTAAAGTCTGTAAAAAAGGAAACCTTTCTGCTGGTACAGAGCACGGGTGTGTTGAGCTGTTGTGCAGCACTGCTCCAAAAGCAAGGCCAAATATTTGCTAAAAAGAGCAAGTGACACTTATTGAGTTTTCACAACAATTATGTACCCCCACTCCTCCCAAAAAAGATATTCACACTCAAAACTGTATAGTGAACTAATTTCTCCCTTGTGTGATTAATTAGGTATGTAGTTGGCCACTTGCCTTGCTGGAGGACCAAATATCAACACAATTAGTTGCACTTGAGTGGTTGCATGCCTGTAGATTTAGATTCACATGTGTAAGAACAGTAGGTGTCTGGAAAAACCAGTTCTCAGTAATGTGCATCTCACTGTAAGCACAGCTACTCTTGTTTTCAGCAGTTCTCTCTCTTTAATAATTGCAGGGGTTAAGTCATTGAGTTGTTTTCTTTTTCCTGACACCTGCTTCTCTGCATAATCATCAGCATCCTTTATCAATGAGTGATGAGATATACTCACCTTGTTGAGGGTCTTTCTGGGAACACATGTGGGCACGGAAACAGTCTCTCTGATAATTACATATGTCAACTTTTTTTCCCTCTAAGCTGTAACTCTACAAAATTGGATTCTTATTTTTAATGAAGTATAGGATTTCTTTCTTTATTTACATTTTGTTTTAGCCTAAAGGTAACAAAAGCATGTTATTGATTTAATGTATGATGCATATTATCTTGATTACATTCACAGTAATTAAGTGCCAATGAACCTTGACATACTGGAGCCAAAGCGGGGCTCATGTCAGCATCTGGCTAAGTCCAAGGCTTAAAGTTCACATCTGACCTGTAGCCTATGTGAAAGTCAGTGGGTCTCCTCAGGAACACATGGATCTGTACATAGGTGAAGCAAACCCCAACAATATTTCATAAGAAGATGGTAAGGAGCAAACAGAAAACTCAAGAATGGAGGGTGGCAGGAGACTGATCACTCAGTGAGGCAAAAGCCTTGTCAAGCACAAAGTCCTGAGTTTAAACCCAGGTACCCAGGGCAGCACTCTAGCACCAAGCAAATTTCCAAGAATGGTAAAAGAGTGATAAGGCAACTATCGATTGTCTTTTTGAACCCTAAGACAGCAGGAACCTCACATCTCCACTATAGAGCCTCTACTTCCTCCAGTCCTGGAACCATTGGATAGGGCCCACTTTCCCGTATGCCTCTCCCAATCCATATCAAATAATATTGCATCTGCCGATTACAACCTAATCAACGCAACGATTGCCACCTCAACATGCTTCACTTCAGACTGTGTCCAGAGACTTCACGTGTGGAATGACAACCCTTCAGCTTCATTACTCAGGTGAGACCTTTCCTTTCATATTATACTCTAATTCCATCTCAGGTGGTTCACTTTCTAACAAAGTCCCAAAACCTAGATATAGACCAGGTTCTGTGAGAGAGACATATGTTCACACGTATCCATAAACTAGTGCAAAATATATACCTGAAAGCAGAAGTACACTAAAGTTTGTAGTGAGTATCCCCCTAATACTTCCTCTCCACTATTCCAACCTTTGGGTCCATGATTGCTCAACAATTTGTTTGGCTTTGTATGTTAACTCTCTTTTCAGCCACCAGGTTCCAGATGTCATCAGGATGCCGGCCAGGCTTCCCTGGACTGAAGACCCTACCAATGTGTCCTGGAGCTCTGCTTCCCCAGAGACCCACCCTACTAGGGAAAGAGAGAGGCAGACTGGGAGTATGGACTGACCAGCCAATGCCCATGTTCAGCGGGGAAGCAATTACAGAAGCCAGACCTTCCACCTTCTACAACCCACAAGGACCCTGGGTCCATGCTCCCAGAGGGATAGAGAGTGGGAAAGCTATCAGGGGAGAGGATGGGATATGGAGATTGGGTGGTGGGAATTGTGTGGAGTTGTACCCCTCCTACCCTATGGTTATGTTAATTTATCCTTTCTTAAATAAATAAAAAAAAAGTGATAAGAGTGCTGTAGTCTCTCTCTCTCTCCTACCCCTTTCTCCCTCCCTCCCTCCTTCCCTAACTCTACAGGAATAAAATAAAAGTTAAAAAAAAAAAAGACAAAAAAGTAGTGGTTTCACACATGTGCAAGTTCCCAGCACCACAAACACACACACTTAGAGTAAATGGCCTAGGGGAGCTGAATTTAGAAACGGTCTTAGCATATTTCATAAGAAAATCAGCCAGTATTATGTTTGAGCATATCGCTACTGACTTTCTAGTTCCTATAGAAAATTCATCAAGAGAAACTGCCAACAGTCAACAGGTAGATAGTTAAGACTAGGTAAGAAACACACCTGGTTTGTTTGTAGTGCAGTGGACTGCACAGGTTCTAAGTTCTAATAGGACATGAAGGTGAGACTTAAAATTTTCTTCATCATAAACGTTATAAATTGTCTTTCTTATTTAACATTTATTCATGTATATATTTATTGCTGCCAGGGCGCTACACTTATTTGATTCTACTGCTCCAAATGGTCTTATTAAAACAAATCAAAATAAAAGTTCAAACAAACAAACAAAAAACCCTTTCAGATGGACAAAGAAACAAAGAGACGCCTCAAGAGAGAGGAGAAACACCACAGGTACCACTCCACCAGACAGAAGATTCCTGGGTGCCATGCACAGTGTTTCTAATGTGGTCCCAGTTATTTGAATCCAGGCCCTCACACATCGTAAAGTGTATGCTTAACAGGGTGATCTACTTCCTGGGGCCTAAATATATATTCTTATGAGACAGAAAGATGAAAGCACTTCTCAGCTTTGGTTTAAGGCCAGGGATCAAATCTGGACTCTCATGCATGTAAGCCCTTTCCCTACCATATAAAGCCATCTTTCCAGCCTTAAGACTACCTACCCTTCAATGCTTATCAAAGTTTAACCTGACTCTGTAACTGATTAAATGTCACAAATATTTTTTCCTAAGTATTATCTTATTCATTTTCATATTTATTTTATAGTTGATGGTTGTCAAGATACTAAGCTCACTTAACCTCAGTTACCTTAATAAGAAAACCATCAGAGCCCTGTAAGAAGTAGTAATTAAAACAATGTTTTAAATGCTGTTTAAAGAACAAGATTAAGAAGTGGTAACTAGCCATAACTATCTCAAATATATTATGTTTGTGGAATATAATATACATTTACATATGTATAATAAGCATTATAATAGACAAGTACAAAGTTATAGATATGCTATATATTACACACATTATATGTGACATATCCAGTTTTGCATCCACCTACTACACTTTGAATTTATTTATTTATACTGTATAGTTAATGTATTCTTTGAGAGATTTGTCTCCCAAATATCTATTTATTGATGGAATAGTCCAAACTTGTCCTCATAACGACAAGCCATCAAATGCATATTTATCCGTGATGCATATTCATTTAAGCCATGCCTTTACAAGGAGCTTTACCATTGACAGGATAATAAATAAGCTTTTTTAAGCCCATTTTAATTCTGGGTTCATTTGCTGACTCCACTGCCATGACTTTAGACAAAGTACATCCTGCATGCTTGTGGCTGGACTTGGGAATTGTTAGCTTCATCTGTCCTACATTATCTCTTTTAAAAGCCAACTACACCACCACACGCAGTGATTAATTAGTTCACAGATTTGCCATCTGCTTTATTCATTTCTCACACAAGGTGAGAAATGACAAATTTGGACTAAGAGAATGTGAATATTAATGAGGTTGTGAGTCTACCTTTTGAAGCAAAAAGAGAATGGTGAGTCTTAATTCTGAGCCAGGCAAACATTTAACAACTGTCCTCTGACCGGATTTTTAGGTCTTATCTACTTTTGACAGTAAGTATTCCGAAGACTAATTTCAAAACTATTAACTTGATGTTCTGACTGCAGATTTGGGAAGGGATGTGCAAGGGATCACTTACTAATAGCTTCTCCTTCAGTCAGACACAACACATGTAAATAAACTCAAGAGCACAGAAAGTTGAAATCTGTAGTGAAATGATTAGGAAGGACAGACACTGAATCTTATAATTATTATTTTAATATTGGTTAACATTAACAAGCTCACAAAATTCCTGAAAGTATAACAACTGTTTCCCAGCAGCTGGTACAAGGCAACTTTCATGAACTTCAACTCATCACTGCTCTGAGTCTGTATTTTTTTTTTAAAAAAGGAGATTTAATAGTAGTTTGTAAAATTATAAGTTTTTAGGGGTATAGTTTTGCATCCACATCTATAAAACATTATATCTGAGTCTTTATTTTGCATAAAATGTAGTTGATGATTTATACAAAAGAAAACTTTTAAACATTTAAAACAAGTCACTCAGCTCTCTTTCTTTGAGAAACAATTATGTATACACAAGCACACATGTCTACAATAGAGAAATATATGGATAGTTTTGTTTTGATTGCCATCAGGACTGCACCTTTCTTTTTAGGTAGAGAGAGGCAAAGAGCTGTAGAGATTTAAAGCCAACTCAGTCTGTCCACAAAGAGATAAAGAAAGAGAGAGACAAAGAGAGAGAGAGGTGTCAGAGTGCTAAAACACTGTACTGGAACAAAAATAGACACTCAGATTAATGCAATAGTATTGAGAGCACAGAAATATGTTCTCACACTTACTTAATTTTTGACAATGATGTCCAGAATATTAAACGGAGGAGAGAATCTTTTTAACAAATGATTCTGGGAAAACTGGATTCAAACTTGCAGAAGCATGAAACTGGATGACCACACATCATCATGCACAAAGGCCAACTCTAAATTAATCAAATTCGTGGATGTCAATCCAGAAACCATCACCTACAGAGAAAAAAGCATTGACAGAACACTCTACAATGTTTGTTTTAAAATAGTTTTGAAAATTCAAATCCAACAGCAAGGGAAAACTTCAGAAATGAACCAAACAAACTACACCAAATTCTGAAGCTTCTGCCCAGCAAAAAGAACCATCACAAACAAAAAGACACCCTACTGAATGTGAGAAAATCTGTACACACAAATCAGAAAGGGAACTAATACCTGAAATATAGGTAAAGACTCAGCAACAGCAAGAAAAAAACATGAAAAATAGGGAAAGGACATGAATAAAATCTTCATCAAAGGATGAAGGATCACTAGATGGCCAAAAAAGATACATGAAAAAAAAAAAAAAAGCTCAAATCAGTGACTATCAGAGAAAGGCTAATAAAGGAAGTGTGAGAATGTCATACCTTAGAACAGACAGAAACAGCAAGTGCCTGTGAGGACACAGGGCATGCACTATTGGTGGGAATGTAAATTGGCCCAATTTTTGTGGAAAATAGACTGGAGACGCTTCAGAACTTTAGAAATGGATCTAGCCTATGATACCGCAATGTCTCTCCTAGGGATTTATCTGAAGAATACAAAAATACATATCCAAAGCAATTTATGTCCACCTATGTTCATAGCAGCTCTATATGTAATATCCCAGAATTGTAAACAACTCACACGCCTAACAACAAACAAGTGGTTAAGAAAGCAATAGTATACATATACAATAGAATACTGTCTACTTAGCTGGAGTGACAGTATAATGTTTATGTAAAGAAACTTTAAGGGAGTCAGTCGGTAGCACAGAGGACCGGCTTAAGGATCCCGGTTCGAGCCCTCAGCTCCCCACCTGCAGGGGAGTCGCTTCACAGGCGGTGAAGCAGGTCTGCAGGTGTCTATCTTTCTCTCCTCCTCTCTGTCTTCCCTTCCTCTCTCCATTTCGCTCTGTCCTACCCAACAATGACAACAACAATAATAACTACAACAATAAAAAACAAGGGCAATAAAAAGGGGAGAATAAATAAATAAAAAGAAACTTTCATGCTTGAGTCTCTCAAGTTCAGTCCCCACAACCATCACAAGCCAGAGCTGAGCAGTGCTTTCACATCTATTTATCTCTCTCATATTAAAAATAAATAAAATTCTTTAAAATAATACTGTTCAACTATATAAAAGGTTGTATTCATCTATTTGTCATAGCTTATATTGAATTTGAAAGATAACGTTAAGTGAGATAAGTCAGAAGGATAATACAAACACTGGATGATCTCTCTTGTACACGGACTTTAAGAAACAGTGGTATCACATTAAAGCAAAGGGTGAGCCATTTGCTAGGTGTAGTCTATTTCAGCAAGTCAAGGGCTCTGGAGGAGGAGTGGAGTTGGGGTTGGGTATTTGGGGGTCCAGTGCACAAAAGTGAAGATCTTAGGTTTGTGGCAAAAATGGTATAAACATTTTCTCTATGGAGAAAAACTGTATTTGTGACAACTATCTTGTAAACTATTATTTTCCCAATAAAATGATTTCAAAAAAAAAAAGCTGTGACTACCAAAGGGAAGGGACTGAGATTCTGTAAGGCCTCAAAGACATCATTAACATTCATTAAACTTATAGAATGCTAGAGCAGTCCAACATCAAAGAGAAGATCATCTATTTTCTTTCTTTTTTTTTTTTTGCCTCCAGGGTTATTGCTGGGGCCCGGTACCAGCACCACGAATCCACAGCTCGTGGAGACCATCCTTTTTCCCTTTTGTTGCCCTTGTTGTTTATCGGTGTTGTTGTTACTATTGTTGTTGTTGTTGTTGGATAGGACAGAGAGAAACCAAGAAGGGAGAGGAAGACAGAGAGAGGGAGAGAAAGATAGACACCTGCAGACCTGCTTCACCATCTGTGAAGAGACCCCCCTACAGGTGGGGAGCCAGAGGCTTGATCCCAGATCCTTACTCTGGTCCCTGCACTCTGCGCCACGTGCACTTAACCCACTGTGCTACCACCCGGCCCCCATCATCTATTTTCAAACCATTTGCAATTCAAGTTAAAATAAAGTAAGCCTATCAGAATCAATCTACTCCCATTGAAGACACAGCAAAATCTTTTCATTATACTTCCCTATAAGTGCAACATGTTAGGAATGTCAGAATATATGTAATTCTATAGGCATGGACTCTACTAATAAAGGAAAAATTGAGGGAATAACAAAGCTGTTATAGAGAGCCAAGAGGTCTCTCAGTGAGTGGAGCTCATGTCTTCTAGTTATATGGTCACGGGTTTAATCCTGGGCACTGGATGGATGCATCACAGACAAACACAGGTGGAACCTTATGGCTAGTGCAGTGGTTCACTCTGGTTTCTCTCCTTGTTTCTCTCCCTTGCTCCAAGAATACAGTAAAAAAGGCATGGACCGGAGACGCAGCTCAGTAGCATAGCAAATGCATGAAGACTGGCTAATTCTGCACAGCGCATGCTTCTTAAACTGCTTTGATAAAACGAACAGCTGAAATAGGTCTAGCAAAAATAAACTTTTTTAGACTATAAAACCATTTAGTGCTGGCCTGAAGGGAAGGAAAACAAGAAGTGGGTAAATCAGAAAAAAGCTGGCATTGATGGTGAAGGCTAGAACTAGACTTTTGTAGCGACATTAATGTGAAATATAAACATGTTTTTTGATACACATCCAAAACATATGTTATATTTCAGTGTTACAGCACTAACTACACTGTTGAATTAACATAAAAAATGAAAATAATTGTCCCAAGTTAGATCCCTGACACTGTATATGCCAGTACTGTATAAGAAATCTTTATTTCATATTTATGTGATTTAAATATGAATGATACCCAATATTTGATATGCAATCCATGGAAATAAATTAGTTTTCATAATCTGGTAACTAAAACAGTCAAATACTACTAGTATTTTTTTTCTTAGCCTGTGTCCAATATTTAGGATCCCATGGCTAAACCAAGCCTACAAGTATGTGCATAAAGAAACCCAAAGCCTGAGACTTTTTTTTTTATAACAAGCATTTATAATCATTCTATCCAATGAAAATTTTTGCAGACTTTGTAGGTTGCAAATGCTTTACACATTACGTAATTCTTGAGAATCACCTACCATCTAGCTATAGCATGATTTAAAAACCATCACTTAATTTCTGGAATATAATTCAAAAATAAGATAGAGGAAAAAGTACAATTAAAGTAGGTAGCAAAACATCTGATATTTTAAGATTCTTAACAAAAAGTCAGCAGTGAAGATGCTGAAATGATAATACCAGGTTTTTCAAGTATACTTGAGAAAAAGCACTACCTCTTAACAGCAGATACACTGATTAAATTAGACGATTTATTTGTAAGGCCCTGTTTAAATCTGAAGCCCCCTATTCACACAGTGAGAGAAGACTTCCCTGTATCAGCAATTACAGTGACCTTCCTCACCAGTCATGGGGAACTGAACATAATGCAGTCTAAGCAATAGCCCACATTATGATATGGACAGGATTAGACATGGCAGAAAATTGATCATTTTTCCAGATAGTTTAGGCCAGTCACAGTGTAATCAATCAGCTAGCTGCACAATTGATGACACAGAGGTCAGACAGTCCACCTAACAAGGTTCTTTTTCATCACACGATAGTTCACTCAGATAATTCAGTCATTATGACAGCCAAAAATTTGTGACTGATTGGGCGATTTTTCAGTTCATCTCTGAGATAGCCTACATTAACCCTATTGTTTACCATTCAGTACATAAATTTTCCATTTGAAGTGAAAACTATTTCAGAATAAGTGATAATTTTGAGGCCATGCCACTATAATATTGACAGTTATTCAGCAGAGATGTGAGCTGAATAGTTAGTCATCAAGCCAGCTTAGTGCTAACACTGTGTTCATCTACATCCACATCTGCTTAAATTTCACAACCATTAAACAACATATAGAACTCTATTATTGCAACTGATTATTCTAATTAATGGTGCAACCAGAGGGAATCCAAAGCTGCCTTATTTTGACTAAATAAAAACATTTGAATTTTAAAAAAATTGACTTCACTGGGCAGACAAACTCACCAACGGGTCCTGGAACCCTACCTCCCTACAGCCTTGCTCCAGTAGGGAAAGAAAGAAACAGGCTATGAATATGGATCAACCTGCCAATGCCATGTTCAGTGCAGAAGCAAATAAAGAAGCCAGACCTTTCACCTTCTGCACTCCATAATGATCCTGGGGCCAAGCTACCACAGGGATTAAGAATAGGAAAGCTGTGTATTTGATATGCAGACTCTCTCAAAAGCCTAGACCAAGTAGAGCAGAAACAACTGGTGGCACAGCTACATACAAGATACTGGGTACTGTACAGCAAACCCTAACAAAAGGACTTTTCAAAGTTAACCCAATTACCAAATAATGTGATGATAACATTAACTATCCATTGTCTTTCTGAACCCTAAGACAGCAGGAACCTCACATCTCCACTATAGAGCCTCTACTTCCCCCATTCCTGGAACCATTGGATAGGGCCCACTTTCCCGTATGCCTCTCCCAATCCATATCAAATAATATTGCATCTGCCGATCACAACCTAATCAACGCAACGATTGCCACCTCAACATGCTTCACTTCAGACTGTGTCCAGAGACTTCACGTGTGGAATGACAACCCTTCAGCTTCATTACTCAGGTGAGACCCTTCCTTTCATAGTATTCTCTAATTCCATCCCAGGTGGATCACTTTCTAACAAAGTCCCAAAACCTAGATATAGACCAGGTTCTGTGAGAGAGAGCATATGTTCACACGTATCCATAAACTAGTGCAAAATATATACCTGAAAGCAGAAGTACACTAAAGTTTGTAGTGAGTATCCCCCTAATACTTCCTCTCCACTATTCCAACCTTTGGGTCCATGATTGCTCAACAATTTGTTTGGCTTTGTATGTTAACTCTCTTTTCAGTCACCAGGTTCCAGATGTCATCAGGATGCCGGCCAGGCTTCCCTGGACTGAAGACCCCACCAATGTATCCTGGAGCTCTGCTTCCCCAGAGACCCACCCTACTAGGGAAAGAGAGAGGCAGACTGGGAGTATGGACCGACCAGTCAACGCCCATGTTTAGCAGGGAAGCAATTCCAGAAGCCAGACCTTCCACCTTCTACAACCCACAATGACCCTGGGTCCATGATCCCAGAGGGATAGAGAGTGGGAAAGCTATCAGGGGAGGGGGTGGGATATGGAGACTGGGTGGTGGGAATTGTGTGGAGTTGTACCCCTCCTACCCTATATGGTTTTGTTAATTTATCCTTTCTTAAATAAAAAATAAATTAAAAAAAATATATATATATATATAAAGAATAGGAAAGCTAGGAGTCTGGCAGTAGCGAGCCGGTTAAGCGCAGATGGCACAAAGCACAAGGACCAGTGTAAGGATCCCAGTTCGAGACCCCCACTCCCCCCCTGCAGGGGAGTCACTTCACAGGCAGTGAAGCAGGTCTGCAGGTGTCTTTCTCTCCCTATCTCTGTCTTCCCCTCCTCTCTCCATTTCTCTGTTCTATCCAACGACAACAATAACTACAATAATAAAACAACCAGGGAAACAAAAGGGAAGAAAAAAAGAAAGAGAGAGAGAGAAAGGAAAGAAAGAAAGAAAGAAAGAAAGGAAGAAAGAAAGAAAGAAAGAAAGAAAGAAAGAAAGAAAGAAAGAAAGAAAGAAAGAATACGAAAGCTTCCAATGGAGAGGATGGAATATGGAACTCTGGTGAGTTGTACCCCTCTTAGCCAAAGGACTTGTCGATCATTATTAAATCAATAATAAAAACAAGGTAGTAAAAAAGAAAGAAAGAAATTCATTGATAAATACAAAAGAACAAATTGCTCAATCTAAAATCTAAAGACTTCCTATTAAAATATGTTGTGTAAAAATGAAATATGTATAATTAAATCTGGAAGAGAGATACTATTACAAAAAAAAAGCCTCAGATTTTGAAAAATCTGTTCAACTACATGGTAGTCTAGAAGTTTCTTCAAGTTTTGAAGATTACTTGAGAATATACCACTTCAGGATAATTTTTTAAAATGTTTATTTATAAAAAGGAAACACTGACAAAAACAATAGGATAAGAGGGGTAGATCCCCACATAATTCCCACCACCAGAACTCCATATCCCATTCCCTTCCCTGATAGCTTCCCTATTCTTTATCCCTCTGGGAGTATGAACCCAGGGTCATTAAGGAGTGCAGAAGGTGGGAGGTCTGTATTCTGTAATTGTTTCCCTGCTGAACATGGGCATTGGCAGATCTATCCAAACTCCCAGCCTCTCTCTCTCTTCCCCTAGTGATGCGGGGCTCTGGGGAAGTAGGGCTCCAGGACACATTGGTGGGGTCATCTGCCCAGGGAATTCCGGTTGGCATGATGTTACCTTCTGGAACCTGGTAGCTGAAAGAAGAGTTAACATATAAAGCCAAGCAAATTGTTGCCTAATTATGAACCTAAAGGCTGGAAGAGTGCAGATATTTCCGGGCCAGTCTTTTAGATAGATAGTAGGCCTATTTTATTTATATTCCATATGGTCCATGACTATACTAGTTTTTGTTGTTGTTATTGTTGTTTTTGTTTGTTTTTCTGAGCCTGATATCTGATATGCAGGTTGATCCAAGTTATTGTCTAGGGATATGATGTCATGGCTGAAAAAAGGACTAGAAAGCTGGATCAGAGAGGAGAGTAGCTTCCGAATATGGGAAACATGTATAAATATTGTTGACTGTAAACCCCATCAACTTGATCTGGGGCCCATATTCAGCTCCTAAGTATGGACCCAGGGTCATTGTGGGATGCAGAAGGTGGAAAGTCTGGCTTCTGTAATTGCTTCCCTGCTGAACATGGGCGTTGACTGGTCGATCCATACTCCCAGCCTGCCTCTCTCTTTGCCTTCTTAAACCCTAAGACAGTAGGAACCTCCCACTTCCTCTATATAGCCCGTATTTCCCCCAGTCCTGGAACCTCTAGGGTGGGGCTCACTTTCTTGCATGTTTCTCTAAATTCATACCAACTGACACTGCATCCGCTGATCACTACCTAATCAACACAACGAGTACCACCTTGGCATGCTTCACTTCAGACTGTGTCCAGAGACATCAGGTGTGGAATGTCAACCCTTCATCCTCATTACTCAGGTGAGACCTTTCCTTTCTCATACGATTCTCTAATTCCATTTTGGGCAGTTCACTTCCTCTTCCTAACAAAGTACCGAAACCTAGATATAGTTCAGGATGATTTTAAGGGCTGACAAAAAGGACTTACCTGGACAGTGTGCTTTCTTTGTCACCTCCACTGCACTGGAGGTTCCAGCTTCAGTGCTGTGGTCTCTCTCTCTCTCTCTCTCTCTCTCTTTCTCTCTCCTATCCATCTCTCTCTCAGTCTCTGTCTCTTTCTCTCTCTCTTCTCTATCTATATATTTGAAACAGTTAACCTGGAGCCCTGATAAAGCAACAAAGGGACCATTTGAAAAGACTCACATATTAATTAGCATGATTAAAAATAGTGGGTTTATCTCTAGCAGAGCAAATTTCAGGAGCACAGATAACAGAGCATTAACTGAGCTAGTTCACAGTCACCAGTATAGAGCACATTACTCAGCTCAGGGGGAACAGCACACAACATGTGACCAGAGAAGCACACAGTGCTCAGAAATGAAGTAGAGTTTTAAAATGCCTCACTTCACTGTCCTGCTGGCAGATTTTTCTAAGAGGAATGTTAAGAAATGCCATTTTAAAATACCACCTGAAATGCCATGAAAAATATTGATTAAAGTGAGATATATGGGTCAGAGAGATAGCTCACCGAGACAGTGCCCCTGCTTTGCCATGCACAGGACTCTGGTTCAAGTCCAGCCCCCATGGCACTGGGGAAAGCTTTGGTGCTGTGGTGTCTTTTCCTCTCTACTTCTGTCTCTCTATGTTGTATTCACTTTTTTTTTTCTTTTTAGAATTTTGGGTCTGAATACTACTTTTCTTTTGTTAGTGATTTGATACTGATTTACAAAATTATGAGATAACAAGGGCACAATTCCACACCCTTCCCACCATCAGATTTCTGTGTCCATATTTCCTCCACTGAAAACTGCAGTAGTTCTCCCTAGGTCACAGATATGAGTTGACTATTATATATATATTTCCTATGGACCTATCTTCTCATCCTTTCTAAGTTATACCTCCACCTATTAATATGTGCAAATGCCTTCCTTTTTTCCTCTTCTCTCTCTGGGTCTTAATGGGTTCAGAACCCTCTAGTCATCTTCCCCTAACATTTCTTCCCTTCTAAGAGTATGAGCCAAAATCCTTTTTGGGGTACAAAAAGTAAAACGTCTGGCTTCTATAATTGCTTCTACATTGGACATGGGCATTAATAGGTCAATCCATACCCCCAGCCTGTTTCTATCTTTCCCTACTGGGGTAGGGCTCTGTAGAGGTACAGGTACCAGAGAGCAGGTACCAGAGAGCAGGAATAGAGCAGGTGGGAATAGGGATCTTAGGTGGAAAGAAGCCCATGACTTTCATAGTTTTTGCAGGAGTTTGATAGTTAACATGGAGGTAGACTGAAAATATTGTCTGGGAAGATGATGCCATAGTTCAGAATAGGGCTAGAAAGCTGGATTAGGGCAGACAATAGCTCCTAAACTTGAAGAAAATATATAAATACAATTAACTGTTTACACCATCAATCTGACCCAGGACCCATATCTATTCATATTTATCACAGGAGCCTGTGTTAACCCCTGATTCCCTCTCAGTCTAAACACATAGTCCACAGTCACAGCTGGGAACATTCTAGGGTGCACTCACTTCAGGACTAGTCAGTCATCCTTGAGTGGTACAGTAGGATGACCCAGCCTCCCTTCAGAGAGCGGGGCAGTCTGTACCATTGCTACTTTATAGTGAGGGCAAGGTCCTAGAGTGGCCCACAAAAGGGCTTATGATGCTGTTCCTGATGGAAATGTCTTTTTAATTCTATCTGGAAAATAAAAAGTCAACTCAAAGTAGTGAAATCATGATGACAGCAATAAATGAATTTATAAAACTAACTAGGGATCTATCTTCCAACAGAAGCAGCTATGGGAATAGCCCTGAGACAGTAAAGAGAAAAGTTAGACTCCACACTTAGCCAATAACTAGGGAGATTTAAGATATTTCAGATTAAAGGTGTTTTAATAAGTTTAATAGGTGAGATTTGATGATAAACTGAATATAGACAAGGCAAAGAGACATAGAATTTCATAAGTTACAGGATCCCTGTCTCAAATGGAAATGCAGGCTGTTTGAATTAAGAAAAAAAAATTAAAGAGAGATAAGTCTTCCAATGTAGTGGGGCTACAGAGTCTTCCAGTGTAGTGGATATGGCAAAGCATCATATTGTCCAAGTGAGCTAGTTTACATACTTAAGCTACTTTTTTTAATTTCCTGGAATAGTATCGTATGGACATTTCTGGTAGTAAACTGATGTAAAATTGTATATATAAAAATTACAAAAAAAAAATAAATTTGTATATAAACCTGAAAAGATACAAGTATTAGCACATAAGGGGTTTCTGAGGCATAAGAATCACACCTCAGTAAAATATGTTAAAGAAAAGAGAGGGCCTGAGTGGTGGTGCACATGGTTGAGTGCACACACTGCATACAGTGCACAAGGTCCCAGGTTCAAGCTCCTGGTCCCCACCTACAGGGGGAAGCTTCACAAGAAGTAAAGCAATGTTGCAGGTGTCTCTGTCTCCCTCTCTATTTTTTCACTTTCCTCTCTACCTCTTGATCTCTATCTGAAATAAATAATAAACTATTAAATAATAATACACAAATATAAATATTTTAAAAAGAAAGAAAAATAAATCAAGACCCTAGAGAACACAGGGAAGACCACTAAATCACAAAACAGTGAAGTTGGAGAGTGAGAAGGGGTTTATTCACTAGATAAGCTTTGACATAACCTGAGTGGAACAGAGAACTAGTCATTTTTCATTTTATTTTTTAAATCTCCACTAAGGTTATTGCTAGGGCTCAGTGCCTGGCATTACAAATACACCGCTCCTGGCAGCTATTTTCCCCTTTTTTATTTTTTTTTTAATTTTTACCAGATAGGACAGAGAAATTAAAAGAAGATAGGGAGATAGCTGGAGAGAAAAATTGACACTTTTAGACTTGCTTCATGTCTGAAAGAAGTGCCCCCCGCAAATGTTGGAAGCAGGGGCTCAAACCAGATCCTTACCCTTAGTAATATGTGAGCTTAACCAGGCACACCGCTGCCTGGCCCAGAGAACTAGTTGTTTTGACAGCTTAAAATTTCTGATAATTGAGATGATTGCCAGTTCTGACTAGCAGGAACATTGCCAAGTATCCACTGTGGGGTGGGGAGTGGGGTGGGAGTACTGATAATGAGAGTAACCAGTTGTGGCAATGTAGCTATGTGATAGGAGGTCAGGCATTGTTGAGATACAAAAGTGTTCATTAAACATATTAACATGGTTTAATGGTCAAGTTTACTTGTTGAATTTGGCAGTGACTAGATGTAGTGGCATCCTGATAACACAAATGGGCACCTCGATGGGTTGAACTGTGTCCTCTCCCAAAAGGCAATCCCCAATACCTCAAATATGACCTTATTTGAAATAGAGTCATTACCCATGTGATTAGTTAAAATCGCATAATTAGGGGAAGTTCTCAATTCACTGTCCCTGTAGGAAGACAGTAATGTGAATACACATATTACTTTTTTTTTTTCAAAACTATCTTTATTTGTTGGATAGAGACAGCCAGAAATGGAGAGGTAATGGGGTGATAGAGAGGGAGAGAGAGAGAGAGACATTTGCAGCCTTGCTTCACCACATCAAAGCGGGGTCCTTGAACATTGTAACATGTGCACTCAACCAGGTGCGCCACTACCCAGCCCCCCGTGAATGCACGTATAAAGAGAAAACCAAGAGAGAAACAGATTCACAAGTATAATCCAATGCATACCAAGGAGTGACCACCAGAAGCTAAGAGGCAAGAAGACATCCAACCAGAGACTCAGAAGTAGCACAGGCTTGTTGAAACTCAAATTTCAGATTCCTAGCTTGCAGTAATGAGAATCGATTCCTCAAAAGCCACATGGTTTGCATGTGGTTGTAAATTACATGAGAAAGCTGACATAGACTTCCCCGGGCTCAAAGTTCAGCCCTAGGGCAAAGGACAGTACCCTCAGATCTCCAGTGGTCTCCCAGGAGGTCGGTGAGGTTGCCTCTTTGGTCTGTTTTCAGCAAAGGACCAGAGATCTTGATATATTTAATCACATGATGTCAATAAGCAGGTTAACTGAGTGTGTGTGTGTGTGTGTGTGTGTTTGTGTGTGTGTGTGTGTGTGTGTGTGTGTGTGTGTGTTCTTCTGATCCTGTTTTGCTAGAACTTTGTTACACATGTAAAGTTAACTGGATAATTAGACATTTCCCAGAATATTTGGATAAAAATAATTAACCAAAATTATCTAAGTGATAAGTTTAATTTTTGAAAGGAAGGATGGTTGTATTTTCTCTTGACATATATGAAAGGAAAGCTTTCATTCTCATGTGACTTCTTAATATTTATTTATTTATTTGTTCCATTTTGTTGCCCTTATTGTTTTATTGTTGTTGTTGTCGTCGTTGTTGGATAGGACAGAGAGAAATGTAAAGAGGAGGGGAAGACAGACGGGGAGAGAAAGAAAGACACCTGCAGACCTGCTTCACCACTTGTGAAGCGACTCCCCTGCAGGTGGGGAGCTAGGGGCTCAAACCGGGATCCTTACACTGGTCCTTGCGCTTTACGCCACCTGCGCTTAACCTGCTGTGCTACCGCACGACTCCCCTCATGTGACTTTTAATGTGTAGATTAGTTTCACTTGACAAAGAAATGGGCCTTTACATATCATATATATTTATAAAATGCATATTAAATAGAACTATTAAGACCCTCTTATATTTTACTTTTCACATTTTGTTTTCTTAACTATCACTACAGAGTCCCTACCAGTAAAAAATATTCTCACAGCCTTTTTTTTTAAAACTAGCATGCCATATCTCAAAGTTCTTGGAATAACCTGTGCGCTTTATGTTTGCATTCCTTCAAGGAGGAAAAATATATATAATTCAAGGAAGGAAAAAGGTATCCAGCTCCTGAGGCAAAATGTAAGGAGTGAAAACTTCAACAAAATCTAACTTGCACAATAAATCTGTTCTGTCAGCTCCCTGACAGGCATGTTTATGATGACCTCTTTCTACTTGCAGAGAGAGCAAAGAAAGATGTGCTCATCAAACGTTCTAGCAGAATAAAATAAATTAGGAAAACAAATGGCCAATGAAATTCTATCACCAGACAGGTCTCTGTCTACTACTTTTATTTCATGGTGCTTCTAACATCAAAATAATGTAAATATCTCCTATGCTTTCTTGAGAATGATATGAGAAAGGTTCCTTTCTTTACAAGTTTTATAAAAAGCTTGGGACAATAATATGATAAATATATCCAAGTTTGATTATGGTCCTCACTGTAGTATGCAAAGCGTTTCATTCTGACACCATACGAGTCTAAAATATTGTTCATTCACCTGTTATGATAACATAGAAAGAGGTTTATATCACACTAATCTCTTTACTCCAGGAAAGTCTTTAAATGCTTTTTGGAAACATACTACCTGATTAAATAGCCCTTGTAAGTTGGCATATATGTCTAGTACCCATGTATATACAGCTTCTACTGTATTTTGAGTATGTTACTGGCACTTATGAATACAGAACATCAGGAGTCAGCGGGTTATGTGCACGTGGCGCAAAGCGCAAGGACCAGCGTAAGGATCCCGGTTCGAGCTTCTGGCTCCCCACCTGCAGGGGAGTCACTTCACAGGTGGTGAAGCAGGTCTGCAGGTGTCTATCTTTCTCTCCCCCTCTCTATCTCCTCTCTCAATTTCTCTCTGTCCTATCCAACTACAGCAGCAACAACAATAATAATAATAACCACAACAATGATAAAACAACAAGGACAACAAAAGGAGGGAAATGGTCTCCATGAGGAGTGGATTTGTGGTGCAGGCACCAAGCCCCGACAATAACCCTGGAGGCAAAAGTAAAAATAAAAAAAGAATACAGAACATCATACTACTGCCTTTTTTACCAACCAGGATTTTTTGCTGGGGCTTTGTACCTGCACTAATTCCATCACTGACAGGCCTCTATTTCTTATTTATTTATTTATTGTGTGACTCTCCTTTGCTTCCTTTCTCACTACATCTCTCTGTCTCTCACCCTCTATTTCTTTTTTAAATAGAGGGTAAAAGACACAATGCTATTCTTCTGCTTGTGGAAATTCCCCTTTGCATGGTGCTCCCTTGTGGTGGTTAGAGGCTCAAAAGCAACATATAAACAGATTCATATTTCACAAAGAATTCCTAGAAGAATATCTCTTACTACAGTACCAGGAAAAGAGAGAGGGTGCTCTGAAGTAAGAATTATTCTTACAAAACTCAAGAATGAAAAACCTCCACGACATTTTCCCTAGTCTCTGAAAAAGACTAGTTAGTGCTACTTTTTTTTTTTTAACATGGTAAGCTTTTTAAACAAAATAATAGAGTCGGAAATGTAGCTATCTTTACTAAATGAATGTTGTTGCTTCGCTTTCTGGACATATTTGGGGTGTTATCCAAGCAAAAACTTGTCTGCACTGCAGCTTCTCCAGCCAAGCAGCTGGGCACACGGGCGACCATTGACCATATGGTCACTCGAGTAGCCTTTATGCAATAGGCAATGTACTCAGTGCTCTAGAAATCCAGAGGCTTGAAAAGACATAATATAATGTGAATTATACATTCTCTACAACAAACATGGATGAAAGCATATGTGAGAAGAGTACTTCAAGGAAGGTTCTGTGTTAACTAAATATATGATGGTCAATTTGCAGAATACACAAATCAAATAATATGTTGTGTAACTTCAATTACCAAAATTCTATGTGTCAGGAAAGAGTAAAGGACTCTTTAGAAGTGGTCAGATTTTATTTGACTTTGAAAAATATACAGAATTTAAGATATATATGTATAACACAGTAATGAGATACCACCTCACACCTGCAAGAGGAGTCTTCTTCAGCAAGAATAGAAACAAGCATTACTGGGAATGTGGAATGAAAAGAATGTGGAAGAAAAGGAATCAATCCACTCTTACACTGTTGGTAGAATTACAAATTGGTTTATCCGTTAGAGAAACAGTATGGAGATTCCTCAAAACATTGAAAAACCAGTTTACCACACAATCCAAAAAAAGCCTCATCTAGGATCCTCTCTAAGAAACTTTTTTTTTAAAATTGGTGACGTGGGTTTTATTTTCTTGTCTACAACCAAAGTGTCCAGTGACAGATGAATAAACAAGGAAAATGTAGTGTCTATACATACACAATGGAATATAACTGAGGTGCAAGAAAATAATATACTGAGCTTGACTACAAGATCGATGATGCTAGAAGGAGGTCATGCTAGAAAAAGGAACTGAGAAGGAGAGCATGGACAAGAAAAAAAAAAAAACAGATGAACTCACAGATGGGAAATAAAAGAATCAAACAGGCAAACAAAACAAAGACAAAATCAAACAAACACTAAGATTGAAGAAGAATCTAGGTTACCACAGTGGAGAGGAAGTATGGGAGGAGGAGACCTATGGATGTCTAGGAGGAAGACTAACACCTAGGTGAGGGGCATGATAGGTCAAATGGACAGTTGGAAGCCAGGTGAAATTGTTCACCAAAGCACATAGGGGCTTATAAACCAGCATTTACTCCAGATAATACATTTTCAGAAAAGATATATGAATAGGGATATAAGAGCATCTTAGGTGGAGAGTTTTATTTTTATTTTAAGGAAATATAGAAACGCCCAACTTACAGAAATTTCTACCAGCTATTCTGGAGCCTCAGCAACAGAGAGAAATTGATGGCCCTGTCATTTCCACATCCTCATCATCAAGCGATTCGTTTCAGTTCAATGCTTCAAACATTCTTCAGGTTCATTGTGCTTTCAACTGTGTAGAATAATGGTGAGAGCCCATATAACCATTCTTTTTTTCACTTTCGGCAGGGTATTCAATAAATTACATGAGGTATTATAAGGTAGACTTCCTGACAAATAGTTTTTTCCCTACCAGAAGCTAATGTAACTGCTAAGCATGCTTCAGATATAAATGAAACTACAATCTCCCAGTGGGTTAGGCATGCTAAATGCATTTCTTTGTTTTGTTTTTGTTGTTGTTGTTGTTGTTGTTTGCTTACAATTAGGATTTGAGGGAGATAAAAATCCATCAAGAGTCAAAGATCTGTATTGTGTATTTGAAAATTACTGAGATAACAGATTTTCTAAGTCCTCATCACAAAAGGTAACAAAGCATTGTGATGGATAGACAGTGACTCACGGAAGTGAATATTCAGCAGTGTATGCAGATTCCCATTATTGTACACCTAACACTATTACACGAATTACACCTTATCTGAAAACATAATATCAAAGAAGGTCTGTTGAAGAGAACAGGAAAAATATTAGACAAAAGTCAACTGATAAAAAGACATGTATGGGGGGTCAGGTGGTGGCACAGTGGGTTAAGCGCATGTGGTACAAAGCGCAGGGACCGGTGTAAGGATCCCAATTCAAGCCCCCGGGTCCCCACCTGCAGGGGAATCGCTTCACAGGCAGTGAAGCAGGTCTGCAGGTGTCTATCTTTCTCTCCCTCTCTCTGTCTTCCCCTCCTCTCTCCATTTTTCTCTGTCCTATCCAACAACAAACAACATCAACAATGGTAATAATAATAACCACAACGAGTCTACAACAACAAGGGCAACAAAAGGGGGGGAAGTGGCCTCCAGGAGTGGTGGATTCATGGTGCAGACACCGAGCCCAGCAATAACCCTGGAAGGAAAAAAAAAAAGAGAGAGAGAGATATGTATGTATGCTCAGACACTCCTGTAAGAATGGCATACATCAAAAAGGACAACAGCAACAAATGCTGGAGAGGCTGTGGGGACAGAGGAAACCTTTTACATTGCTGGTGGGAATGAAAATTGGTCCAGCCTCTGTGGAGAGCAATCTGGAGAACTCTCAGAAGGTTAGACATGGACCTTCCATATGACCCAGTAATTCCTCTCCTGGGGTTATACCCCAAGGACTCCATAACACCCAACCAAAAAGAGGTGTGTACTCCTATGTTCATAGCAGCACAATTCATAATAGCTAAAACCTGGAAGCAACCCAGGTGCCCAACAACAGATGAGTGGCTGAGAAAGCTGTGGTATATATACACAATGGAATACTATACAGCTATCAGGAACAATGAACCCACCTTCTCTGACCCATCTTGGACAGAGCTAGAAGGAATTATGTTAAGTAAGCTAAGTCAGAAAGATAAAGACGAATATGGGATGATCCCACTCATCAACAGAAGTTGAGAAAGAAGATCTGAAAGGGAAACTAAAAGCAGGATCTGACTAAATTGAAAGTAGGGCACCAAAGTAAAAACCCTGTGGTGAGGGGTAGGGTGGACATGCAGCTTCCTGGGCCGGTGGGGGTGGGGGTGGGTGGGTGGGGTGGGACACAGTCTTTTGGTGGTGGGAATGATGTTTATGTACACTCCTAGTAAAGTGTAGTCATATAAATCACTAGTTAATTAATATAAGAGGGGGAAAATTAATTGTATGTCTTGAAGTTTTTAAAACACAGACTGAGTCTTTTTAATATATAGGCTGTATATTTGATATGTGGACTCTCAAAAGCCTAGACCAAGTAGAACAGAAACAACCAGTGGCACCGCTATATAAGATACTAGGCACTATACAGCAAACCCTAAAAAAAGGACTTTTCAAAGTTAACCCAATTAACAAATAATGTGATGATAACATTAACTATTGACTGTCTTTTTGAACCCTAAGACAGCAGGAACCTCACATCTCCACTATAGAGCCTATATTTATCCCAGTCCTGGAACCTTAGGATAGGGCCCACTTTCCCGCATGCCTCTCCCAATCCATATCAAATAATATTGCATCTGCCAATCGCAACCTAATCAACGCAACGATTGCCACCTCAACATGCTCCAGCTCAGACTGTGTCCAGAGACTTCACGTGTGGAATGACAACCCTTCAGCTTCATTACTCAGCTGAGACCTTTCCTTTCATAGTATTCTCTAATTCCATCCCAGGTGGTTCACTTTCTAACAAAGTCCCAAAACCTAGATATAGACCAGGTTCTGTGAGAGAGAGCATATGTTCACATGTATTCATAAACTAGTGCAAAATATATACCTGAAAGCAGAAGTACACTAGAGTTTGCAGTAAGTATCCCCCCAACACTTCCTCTCCACTATTCCAACCTTTGGGTCTATGACTGCTCAACAATTTGTTTGGCTTGCATGTTAATTCTCTTTTCACCCACCAGGTTCCAGACGTCATCAGGATGCCGGCCAGGCTTCCCTGGACTGAAGACCCCACCAATGTATCCTGGAGCTCCGCTTTCCCAGAGACCCACCCTACTAGGGAAAGAGAGAGGCAGACGGGGAGTATGGACTGACCAGTCAACGTCCATGTTCAGTGGGGAAGCAATTACAGAAGCCAGACCTTCCACCTTCTGCAACCCACAAGGACCCTGGGTCCATGCTCCCAGAGGGATAGAGAATGGGAAAGCTATCAGGGGAGGGGATGGGATATGGAGATTGGGTGGTGGGAATTGTGTGGAGTTGTACCCCTCCTACCCTATGATTTTGTTAATTTATCCTTTCTTAAATAAGAAATAAATTTTTTAAAAAAGAAAGACATGTATGTATGCTCAGACAACTCAGACACCTTAGACCAGAGTATGAGCAGGTATTCTGCAAACATAAATTTAATAACTCAAGATGGTAAATAATAAGCCTCAAATGAAGATAATATATATAATTATCTTAAAGTAGCATACTGATTTTAATTTTCTACATTTATAGATACATACATATCTTATACACACATATGTGTATATACATAGAAACTTCAAAGCAAAAGTCAAAATGTAAATATTACTGAAAATGGATTTGGTAGACAATATCACAGCATTACTTATTTACCTAGGGGTATTATGATCAGCTCTTGAGTAAAGTTTGCTATCCACAGTAACTATACTAATGAGAATCACTAAAGAATATTCCATACTTCTATGCTTCTCAATTGTTTCCCTTCTTGCTTCTATCACCAGATTATTCTATCTCTTAGAGATTCAAATATTACTTTTCAATTTTTAGATATCTATCCACCTAAAAGAGAATCTGGGGGTCTGGGTGTTGGCACACCCAATTAAGTGCATATGTTACCACCATAAGGCCCCAGGTTCAAGTCTTCAGTCCCCACCTACAGAAGAGAGGCTTCAAGAGCAGTGAAGTTATCAATCCGTTTCTCTCTTCCACTCCTTTCAATATCTCTTTGTCCTATCAAATAAAATAAATAACGTTTAAAAAATTAAAGTGATTATCATGTTTGGTTGGACGTTAACAGATGCATAGCTAATAAATGACTTAAATTTCATATGTTTTAAGGTTCAACAGTGCTTTACTAAATTCTTCTCTAGTCTTAACATCTTTACTACTTATTTTTCAAATATGAGAAAAATGAATTTTTCTACCTGATTACTTTACACTTCCTAGGGGATGCATTAAAGATGAATTGCAGGGTTGGTTGGTGTAGGAAAATTACCATATTTTGTGAGTCAAGACAATAAGTACATAATACTCAGAGAGAAAATCTAGATTTCCATGCAAGTCTGGGCATACATTATAGGATTTTACCAGTCAAGACAAAAAGTGAAGTCAATCTGTGTTTTTCTTTTTTTTTTTTTTATTTAAGAAAGGATTAGTGAACAAAAGCATAAGGTAGGAGGGGTACAACTCCACACGATTC